>NC_077227.1:547739188-547997562 GCF_027887165.1 Monodelphis domestica | reverse complement strand
ACAGAGATAGAGAGAAATAGATGGAGGGAAAGAGAGACAGAGAGGGAGAGGGAAAGAGGGAAGAGAGGGAGATGGAGAGGGGGGAAAGAGAAAGACAGATGGGGAGAGGGAGAGGGGGGAGAGAAAGAGGGGCAAAGGGAAAGAGGAAGAGGAGAGGGAGAGAGAGACAAAGAAAGGCAGAGACAGTGAGAACTAGATGGAGAGACAGAGAACTAGATGGAGAGACAGAGACAGAAAAAGAGAGGGAGACAGAGAGAGAGGGAAAGAGGAAGAAGTGATGGAGAAAGAGAGAAAGATAGATGGGGGAAGAATGTGGGAGGGAAGAGAGAGACAGAGAGAGAGGTTAAGAGGATGAGTGGGAGATGGAGAGAGGGAGAAAGGAAGACAGATGGAAAAAGAGAGAGAGGGAGAAACTGAGAGGGAGAGAGGGGGGAGGGAAAGAGGGGCAAAGGGAAAGAGGAAGAGGAGAGGGAGAGACAAAGAAAGACAGAAACCGTGAGAAACAGATGGAGAGACAGAGACAGAGAAAGGGAGAGGGAGACAGAGAGAGAGGGAAAGAGGAAGAGAGGGAGATGGAGAAGGAAAGAGAGAAAGATGGGCAGGGAGGAATGGGAGAGGCGAGAGAGAGATGGAGGGGGAAGAGGGAGAGAGGGAGGAAGGGAGGAAAAAAACACAGGCAAAATAGGTCTGCCTCCCTTTCAGATCATGGTTGAATAAGCTGCTTTAATACCCTGAAGTCTTCAATTCTATTTGTAATCCTCAAGCCTGAGAGGTTCTTATCTCTCTGGGAAGGGTGAAGAGGTCACCATCAGTGGGAAGGGGATTTTCTTCAAGGAGTCCCCTCCCCATCCTCCCACCCATACAGGCAGCTTTTAATGTTCCACATGAAAATCATCCTCCAGAAAGGTAATCCTTCCCAAAGCATCCTATGGGTAGGTATAAATCAGTACAAAGAGAGGAGAAAGGGGAATATAGACGACCTATATAAAAATGCCCTTCCAATATCATCAGAAAATTAATTGTCAAAACGATCATCCCCTAAATTAAAAGGAGCAGAGGGATGCGCCCAAAAGCCAGCCCTCTCCCAGCAATCCCGAGAATCCCATCAGAGGCTCCCGGAAAGACTGTGGCTGGCGATAGGAGAACTTCGTGAGCTGCTGCACACTCTAGTGGTCAAGGGCGAAATTTCACCCAGGCTTCTTCAATGTCCTTGCTTTCGCAGCAGGGGTTCCTCCTCTGTAGTCATCCCAGGGTACTTTCCATCATTTCTAGTCCTTTCTTGCTCTAGGCTAAAGTCAGTCTCAAATGGCTTAGTATCCAGAGAGGAGAGAAAAGACAGAATTTCCAGCCTCATCAAAATGAGGACAAAAAACCCCTCAAGATCTAGTCAGTGTACTAACAAATTTACCTAACTAGTGTAGACTGAAACAAAAAAAATCCGTCCCATTTCTAAAGCCTTTTAAGGTTTTACAAAGCACTTTCCTGACAGTTCTGCACGTTGTTGTTTTTCTTTAATCTGAACCTGTAAATTCATCATTATAGAAAACTCCAGGGCAGGAGTTACTGGGCACCTTTTCTGGAACACACAACCTTAAGGGTGCTGAGAAATTAAGCAAAATAAACAATGCATAATCCCACAGCTGGTGTTTGTCAGACTTGAATGTAGCTCTTCCTGATTCCAAGGCAGGAACTCTAAGCACTATTCCGCTATGCTAATTCTCATTGCAAGTAATTTTTTTCTCCTTTTTGTAGATGATGAAGGTGATAATCAGAAAATCGAAGTGACTTTCTCAAGGTCACATAGACCTGAGCCAGCATTGAATCAATACCTTCTGCCCCCTTAAAAGAGCTATAAGTGGGGCAGCTGGGTATCTCAGTGGATTGAGAGCCAGGTCTAGACATGGGAGGTCCTGGGTTCAAATCCGATCTCAGACACTTCCCAGCTGTGTGACCCTGGGCAAGTCACTTAACCCCCATTGCCTAGCCCTTACCACTCTTCTTCCTTGGAGCCAATACACAGTATTGATTCCAACATGGAACGTAAGAGTTTAAAAAAGGGGGGGGGCTATGAATAATATATTTGTTGTTTGAAATGAAGGAGAATTCAAATTAATTTTCTTTTTTAAAATACCTATGCAAAAAAAAGAATACTATGGAAATAGGTATAAGTGATAACTTTTGTATAATCCAATGGAAGTGTTTATTGGATGGGTAGGGAAGAGGGGAGAGAAAGAAAACAAATTATGTAAACATGGGAAAATATTTTTAAAACTTTTTAAAAAGGAAAAAAAAGTTATGCCATAATAGATGTATAACCCAGTGGAATTGCTTATTAGCTCCAGGAGGGGGGAAGGGAAGAAAGGAGGGAGAGAACATGAATCATGGTAACCATGGGGAAATATCCTAAAGAAAGAAAGAAAAGAAAAAAACAGTTATGACCTTGACACTTTATGTGGGTGTCAGCAAGTCTGGTCATGTCAACCCCTTTTCAATAAACTCCAGTGGTTCTTCATGGCCTCCAGGACCAAATACAAAATGCTCGGTTTAGCATTTTGCTAGTCTCCACAGACCTTTCCAGTCTTCTTGCACCTTACTCTCTGGTTCATGTTCTTCAATCCAGTGACACTGACCTCCTGAGGGTTCCATGAACAAGATCCTTCACCTCTTGGATCCAGGCACTTTCTCTTCCACCCCAACTACTGACCTCTCTGGCTTCCTTTCAGTCCTAACTAAAATCCCACCTTCTACAAGAAACTTTCCCCAAGCCCTCTTAATTCTGGTGCCTTTACTCTGTTAATTATTTCTAATTTATCCTGGAGATAGCTTACTTGGTACGCATATTTTTGTTGCCTGTTGTCTCCCCCGATGGATCATCAGTTCCTTGAGATCAGGGACTTTCTGTTAGGTCTTTTTGTATCTCCAGAGTTTAGCTTAATTTCTGTGCTAAATTCAATTCAATAAACATTTTTAAGCACCTTTTAGGTACAAATGTTTATCGTTTAATGTTTATTAAATTGAATTTCCTCTGTAATAGTAACAACCATCTCCATTTAAATAGCACTTTAAGGTTTCAGGAGAGTTCAGGATTCAATGGTAGGATAATGGACTTGGAGTCAGAGGCCCTGGGTTTTATCCCAGCTCTGACACTTACAACCTGAGTGATCTTGGGCAAGGATGCTGATTTAGAATCAGAGCATCTTAATTCAAATCCCCAAACTGCCATTTGCCAACTTTGTGATTTCAAGAAAACCTTTTAACCTTTCTGGGCCTCCTTTTCCTTGCCTATAAAATTAAGGGGTTAATTCTGATGATCTCTAAAGTTCCTTCTCCCAAGTCCAGCACATCACTCTCTCTCTCACTACACCACACAATCTCTCCAGGCATTATATTACCTTTTCTGCGTTGTCCTCCTAGTTCTACGATGCCCTTCTACTGCTCTTGAAGCAGTAGGAATTTCCCAGTTCCTGTATAAAGTCCCTGAGAGGGATGACATGAAGGATTGTGTTCTTCAATGGTAGAAAAGCAGGAGTCACTAAATTAGCCCAATACATGCTTCCTCCCTCCCTTGAGGATGGTAGTCATCCATATTTCTATTCTGCTTTAAGATTTATGAAGTGCTTTTCTCAAAACAGATAAGAAATACAAGTAACATTATTCCTTTTACAAACGAGGAAACAGGCTCTGAGGGGTCCTTTCTTGCTTATGCTGGCCCATTTTGGGGGAGAGGAGAGGCAACAAATATCCTGTCTTCTTGTTCTTGTTGTTAGGCTTCTTTCCTTTTTAGAGAGGATCAATGATCTCCCAGGGTAATGTCTTGACTTGGGCGTGAGTTGGATTTAAACGAGGCAGAGTTGCACAAAGTCATCACCTCACTTTCTCTTTCCAGTCATCAAAGTTCAGTGGCAAGACAAAAGTCAGGACAATTGATGATGGCCAGAGATACAGGGGTTGACTTTGGCATTTTCAATGTCTAACCAAGCTCCACAAATTGTTCTCATCTGCCCATTCCACGGGAGATGCTCTCCTATACTTGGTAAAGACATTTCCCCCAGAATGTCTCCAAAGGATGTGAGCCCTGCCAAGTAACCCTCAACCTCATTTAGCCCATTTGCCAACATGGTTTTACCCAGTTGCAGCCGATGCCCATGCTACAGTTTCTTAGAGTCACAGGTGAGAGCTAGATGTTAGGTGGACACTGAAGGTGGAGGGGCAGCCCTGAAAAGATCTCAGCAAGCACCAGAGATGGTAATCTTCCCTGACCACCCCAGACAAGCTTGTTTTTATAAATTTTCTTTCAATTTTTCCCCAATAAATAGGAAAAATAATTTCCTAATAAATAAAATTCCTGCCTTTGACTTTTCTTTGTGTCTTCAGCTCTTAGCTACAGTGCCTGGCTTATAGTGGGCACTTAATAAATCCAGCTTGGCCAATGTTATATCTACTGTACGGGGAATTACTGCTTTTCCGAGTTATTCCCACAGTACAGGCACCAGTACTCTTTGCTCTGATGCCATGTATCCATCAAGCAACCTAAAGGTTTGTGCTTGGATTCCTTCCTCTGGAAGCAACTCCAGCATACCTTTCACTATGACTTTTTCTTTGCATCCTGATCATATCCTGCTCTGTACCAAACTAAGTAGATTGCTGGGAAAAGGTACTTCTTAGATTTAGAGAATAAGTGGCAATAATTCAAGAACTTGAATTTTATTCTTCTTATAAAAATGCTTATCAGTATCTTTTGTCTTCACACTACCTTCATTTCCAAATATATACCTCCCCTGCCCCTAAGCTAAATAAAGAAGATTAAAAATTATTAAAAAAAAAAAAACCAGGCAGTTCAGGGACACTAACCAGACCATCTGATTCTACTTATGATAAAAATTTTTATCTTTGGAAAAAGCCCTCATGGCCAAGCACTATGTTCTTGTTTCTCCTCTAAATTCTACCATTTTATTGCTTATATAATTATGGGCTGTTTATATCACATAATTGTATAATGAGATTTTTTGATGAGTGAAATTTCCGAAGAACTGAAATTTAAGCTTTTATAAGATTGGAAGCTAGATGAGATTTTTTGGATCATCTAGTCCAGGAGTTCTTGGGCTGAATTTTGTGAACTTATTTGGGGGGAAATTGCATCTTTTTTTCCCACTAACCTTTAACTGAAAGCCATTTTCCCATTATTTTTTAAAGATATTTCTTTTCTAATTACATGTGGTAATACTTTTCAACTTGTGTTTTCCAAAATTACATGAACCCAATTGTCTCCTTTCCTCCTTTCCCAAAGATGGTAAGCAATTTGATCTGTGTTATACATGTATTATCATGCAAAGCACACCTCCATATTGATCATTATTGTAAGAGAATACTCATATAAAACCAAAACCCCAAACTAAAAACATAAATTCCATTATTAATTTTTAAAAATTATTCTGAGATTAGGTTTATTATAGGCTTTACCAGACTGCCAAAGGGATCCAAGATACACACACACACAATTAAGAATCCTCAAGCTACTCTAACTCCATTCTTTTATTGAGGAGAAAGCAGAGTTCTAGAGAGCCTAAATGACTTGCCTAAGGTCACAGAGCTTAAAAATAGAAGTCTTGGAGTTAAAACTCATGTCTCCAAGATTCTTTGCATTGGGGTGAGTCCCTCTTTTTATCAGTATCAGGACCCAGGCACAGTTTTAAAAGATCTCTTCTCTAATCTCTGCCCCTTCCAGAGAAATCCTGTAAATGTTAAAATTTGGCACCCCTTTGCCTTTTAATGCATCAAGGCTCTATCTGGATTGGTGCTTGGTGATTCAGTGACTTTTGGGTTTCCTCTCTCCTGGTCTGAATCCCAGCTGGGCTGGACTTGCTAGTTCCTTAAAGTCAAGATTCCTCCATCATTGTGCTCATGGTCCTCAATTACGCCACATAAATTCACGGTTTTCTCTTTTGGGCCACATGCAACTTGGAATCTGTCTCCTCTCCTCATAGCCTCCATGGTGCCTCATTTCTAGAAGCAGACAGGGGCTTGCTGGCCTTTTCCCCAGTACTTAAAAATATTAAACAAGCTGGATGAAGCTTTCTTAAAATGCAGAACATATTTCTCCCCCTTCCTCAACAGTGAAGCAAACCTATTTTGACCTTTTTCTGACTGTAAAGGACAGCAGTTATAAAGTGAAACCCACAGGGGCTCCTGAAGGGCACAGGACTGAGTTTGCCCTTCCCAGAGTTCCTCAGACCTCTCCAGTTGTGGTAGCTGGTGCTCCTTATCTTCTTCCTTGTAGCCATGAGTGCTCTCTGCCTGTTCCCTGCCCCTGTAATCTGCTACAGGCAGCCTCTGAAAGCTGCCTCTCCTCTCTGGCTCTAACCTAGGGCAGAAGCAAAGATAGTGAGGGGGAAAAAAACTGTTAACAAAGTTTAGTTTAGTTTTGTGGTTTGTTTTTTTTTTAATGCTACTCAGACCCTTCAGGAAATTCGTTGTGGCTTGCCTCGAAGTCCAGAGAGAATGGATTTGACTCTTGGCTCTGAAACCAATTATGAGACCATGGATAGGTCTTTACCTTCCTAAACTTGTTTACTGTTAGGTATGAAAAATATATTTGTTATATTCCATATGTATAGTCTGCCTTGATAAAATATAATCTAACAGTGACCACTCTGTCCCCTACTGCCTAAAGGCTGGGTCTGTTACATAGTGACCCTCACTTCAGCACCCTAAAGGGATTTGGGTTCTCTTCTCTGCCATTGGCACCAAGTTCCCTCGATTTTAGGGGTCTCCAGAAATCAATGAATTGTAAGTGCCTACACTGTGCTAGGCACTATGCTAAGATCTGGGTATACAAAAAGAGGTAAATGACAGTCTCTGTCTTCAAGGAATTTACAATCTAATTGGGGAGGGGGGAGATAACATGCAGCCAAATATATACAAAGCAAGCTATAAGTAGGATAAATAGAATTTAATTAACAGGGGGAAGTCACCCGAATTAAGAGGCATTGGAAAAGGCTTCCTGTATTTTAGTTGGAACTTAAAAAAAAAACCAATTCCATCTAATTTAGTCAGTTTTTACAAAGGACTTTTGACTTCAAAGATAAAGCAAGAACAAACACAAGCGCCTGAGGGCATAATCCCCCTTGCCCCACCTTAGTGTCTAGGGGGCCATTTAGGTTCACAGTTTAACTCAATTCCTATATAAAACAGTCCCACCAAATTCTAAATCCCAAATCCCTTGGACTCAGGACATTCTGGTACCCAACCTTCCCAGGCCTTCCCTCCAGCTCCCAGACCCAGGACCCTACCACCTCCCCTAGGACTGAAAAGCAATAATGAAGTAGACCATAACACCAAACCACTTTCTAGGGGCTACAGGACCCAGGACCCTTGGTGGAGGAGGAAAAAGGTCTCTGCACACCTCTTCCTCTCCCCCCCACCCCCCAAGCTTTCAGCAAACAGAAATGAGAAACAGACTGTTTCAGTCTAGTCGCTTTAAAGATGAAGTCAGGTCTGGCTCAAGAAAGAGGCTGTTCCCACTAACGTGGGAGGGGAATTCAGAACGTCTTCTCAGAAGCAGATCACTGCCATTTCCCATATGGATGCTCCTTGCTGGAGAATTTCTCAGCCCAGAGGTCCTGAGATCCTACTAGTGAGAAATTCCTCCCTTTGACAGGAGGTCAATAATTCAAGAGGCAAGGATTGAAGATAAAAGTTTAATTAGCATCGGTTGATGGACAGTTGCCAGGTGGCTAGCAATTCCAAGGAACAAAGGAACACACATATTAGACAAAGGGAGATCTATAGCTCTAGATATATGTGTATATGGTCCATTATACATACACAGTCATAGGGCAGGAAGCAAAAGGATGCTGCTAGCAGATGAAACTGCTCATTATTTGAGACGTTAAATAATAGCGATTGGAGGGAATGGGAAAGGGGAATAATGTCTTAACCTTGGCATAGTTTGTTGACCATCATTACCCAAGATCAGGTCTGTTCCTGTGGGAGTTAATTTCCTAAAACCATCTTAGTGGGATCAGAGGTCTCTAGTTAATCTCATCAGGATGTCTGGGTGAGAGAGAGAGGTCTAAAATAATATGGAGGCCTGGGTTCAAACTCTGACTCTGCTACCTTGGGCTAATCACATCCCTTCTTTGAACCCAGATTCCTCTTCCAGAAAAGTTGGAAGTTAGAGTTAGTCTCTGACATCAAGGTCTCCAGCTCTCTCTCTCTCTCTCTCTCTCTCTCTCTCTCTCTCTCTCTCTCTCTCTCTCTCTCTCTATCTCTTACCTTCCGTCTTAGAATCATTTCTAGGTATTGATTCCAAGGTAGAAGAATGCTAAGGGCTGGCCACTGGAGTTAAGCGAATTGCTGAGGGTCACACAACTAGGAAGTGGTCTGAGACTAGATTTGAAACCAGGATCTTCCATCTGCAAGACTGGCTCTCTGTCCACTGAGCCACCAACCTGCCCCTGAAATTATTCTTAACCAAGAGATGTTTGTGCTTCTCTTCCTTTGTTGTTCAATTGTTGTTTTTTGGCCACGTTTGACTCCTTGTCAAACTATTTGAAGTTTTCTTGGCAAAGATATTGGAGTGGTTTGCCTTTCCCTCTGTCAGTTCATTTTACAGATGAAGAAATTGAGGGAAACAGGGTTAAGTGACTTGCCCAGTCACACAGCAAGTAAGTGTCTGAGGCCAGATTTGAACTCAGGAAGATGTCTTCTTGATTCCTGGCCAGCCCTGTGTCTGCTTTGCCACTTAGTCCCCCTTTTCCTCTAGTCTACTGTTTTTAATCTATTATGAAATGGGAATGAGAACCCCAAAATTTGTTAAAAGTAGATATGAGTAAATAGCTTCTGGAGGAGGAGCTCCCCTGCCATTGCAATGCTTGGGACTTTGGATATCTATCACAGCTACCTAAATACCTGCTTTCTTTTTTCTATTTTCAGGCATATTTCAGATAAGTGAGATTACAATTTATGTAGATTTTTAAATAGGTACTGTTACTGAATTGTTTCCAATTATATTGAGTATGTTTTGGGCCTGAGAAATTCTGGTGAAGTAGGTGACACCATTATTTTTATATGGCCTAGTATACTAGGAAGATTATTGAATTTGGAGTCAGAAGGACTAAGTAAAATGAATTTGTAAATTACTAGGTTGGTTGACCTTAAGCAAGTCACAACTTCGTGGCAATCCTCTGATTTTTTCCCTCTTAGATATGAAAATGAAAATCCATTTAACAAACATTCTTTTTAAGGTCCTACTATGTTCAATACATCTTGCCTGCCCAGTCTGCCCATATCACTAGCTTTTGAAAGAAATGCAGACAAAAAGCATGCTCTTTGATCTTATAATCAAGTAAGGGAAAAAGAAATAACTCAACAACTAGTAACTATAACTCAGAGTTTAAAGACTTTATTCTTAAATTTAGTCATCACTGACAACATTTGTAGTCTTTCAAAAGTGCAAAAACAGTTAGCACCAAGTAAGCAAGAATAATTCATTAAAACTGGGAAATTACCAGATAGGCAGTTTCCTCCTCAACACAATATCAGCGGCTGGCCCAAGGTGAAGTATTGCTAGTCCGAGGACACCTTCCCAGCTTTGGCCTAACCAGCAGTTATTTTGTGATATTCAGTACCTCTTACCCAAATTCAGTTGAATTGGATTGAGAGCATGTTTCAAGCCTTTTACCCCAGTCAAAGAAACTCTGGAGGTAAGACAAACATAAACCTGTAAGTTCTATGGTGCAAAAGAGCTCTGGCTCTTTATTCCTAAAACTAGGTCATGAGCTCCCACTAGTGAATTTACCTCTAATAGTCAGCCAGTAGAAACAATTAGCTGAAAGCAAAGGCATTACTAAAATGGAAAATTAAGAACAATAGTTACAACTATTCCTTCCCAAAACCTGGGACTCACTTTTCAACAAATCCACATAGAATTGTGAACCTGAAAAACAATAGAACCACCAAAGCAGTTACAAAAGAACACGTATTTAATCAGAACAAGGGAGGCTTTTATGGCCACTACACAGAGTCAACATACACACTACACAAAGCCAGGCTCTGGGACTCTAGGAACACTATCTCTGGGAAAGACATCAATAATGAGAATTTCCACCAAACTATAGAACTTAGGGCCTTATATACATGTTAGGCAGTACATTATAATTGTTAAAATAATTATAGGGATTGAAAAGGTACAGGGGATAAGAAAGATTTTGTAACAGGAAATGGAGGAGTTGAAGGGATAGGGGGAATATGGGTGCTGGTGAGGTAAAAGGAGAGAGATACCCCTGCTGAGAGGCTATCTTTGAAAAATGAGATTCCTAAGAAATGGGCCAAATATGATAAACTAAGGGGATGTCTTCTCTATTGATTGATGTTGAAGATACCCCAGGGCAGGTAAGCATGGACACCCCCCTGAGGAACAAACCTCCCTCCTCCAAGGTCGCCCAGCAGGAGTCCGATAAGGACCATTTATGGTTGAATGGCTGTCCTTAGGTTCAGCTCTCTCTATGTTCCATTGAAATGATAGTCCTCTTATCTGACTGCAGTTTATTTAAATAAAGATGAATTTTAATAACAAGTTTGGATTGGGGAGGTATCAGGGAAGAGGGAATCAGGATTTCCCTAGATTAGGTTTGAGTCTCTCTCAGCTTTTGAGCTGGGGCCAGGCCTTGCAGGCTGGTGGAGAGTTTCTTTTATTCTTGTCTATGCTAATCTGTGCTAGTTTCTTAAATTCAAAGTCTTTAGCAATATACAGCAAGAGGGAAAAAAGGTTCTGGGTTTCAGAGCTGGTTGGACCTGTCTCTTCAGGCTAAAGCCCCTAAAGACCAACCTTACAATTCAAACCACTCCCCTTAAATCCTTTTGTTTGATGACATGATCACAGGAATCCAGGTAGAGCACACAGTTGGGAAAATCAGGAATAGAGGTACTTCTATCCTGAGACAGGGAGAGAGTGTTCTTTCCAGTCCGAGGGCAAAGAAAGAGAGTTCTTGAGAGCAACTGTCACTCTCCAAGATGCCCCTCCCCCACCAATTGTCATTGCTGTCCATTAATTTCACTCTAACCTTCCAACTGCTGTTTGCGCCACCTCAGTGGCAAAAAGTCCAGAGCTTGATTCAGTTTTCCTTTCCACAACATGAAAGGAAGGACAACTGATTGGCTTACCTAGAGGCCAGAGAAAGAGGATATAGCTAGAGGCTAGGATACCTGGGAGCAGCCTACATACAATATGAGAAACTAAAAAGGCAAAAAGTTTTTTATTATGTCTGCTAAACCTATATGAGAGTGCAAGTGGTGCTTGAGAGTTTCATAAAACAAGATTGTCAGTATCAGTTGAGACAGAGGGCATAAACTTAGAATATACTCAGAATAAGGCATACATGGGGCTACTAAAGGTTAAAGGAACCAGAGAAAGGCACTGTAGTAGGAAAGAGCATTGTATTAGGAATCAAAAGATCTAGATTCTATTTGGCTCCAACTCCAAGGAACAACATGGGCAGCTAGGTAGCACAGTGGATAGAGTGCCGAATCTGAAGTCAGGAGAATCCGATTTCAAATTTAGCATCAGACACTTACTAGCTGTGTGACTCTGTGAATGTCACTTAATCTTGTTGGCCTCAGTTTCCTCATCTGTAAAATGAGTTGGAAAAAGAAATGGCAAACCGCTCCAGTATTTGTGCCAAGAAAATCCCCAAATAGGGGAGTAGGACATGATTAAAAAAGCAATCAAACAAAAACTAAACCAGGGAACAACATTCCTTCTTCCTCCTCCACAGGATAAGCTGATCCCATGAAATCTCATTACCAGAAACAATACCTCAGGTTTTGATACTCTATATTTTCTCAGCTCTCCCTATTACCGCTCTCCTTTGATTAGAGGCTGGAAGAGCAGAACATTAAATTCCACCTTAATAAAGGGATCAAAACTTTCCTAATCACTCCATTTTTCATCAGCTGCTTTGCTTGGCTTCAACTTCAGGGAATCATCATACCCCTTTGGGGCTTACAGATGAGGGAACCAAGGCAAACAGAGTTAAGTGACTTGTCCAGAGTCACACAGCTTTTAAGTGCGAGAGGTCGGATTTAACCAGCTTCTTTTTGTGTGTTGTCTTAGCCCATTTGATTATAAATTCCTTGAGAATAGGGATTGTCTCTTTTTAAAATTTCTATCCCCAATGCTTAACACAGTGGTTCACATATAATAGGTATTTAATATTTATTGAATTGAATAAGATCCTTAATATGTTTCTAATTAATTACCTTTGCAACTTGAGACAAATCATTTCATCTCTCTGGATTTCAGTTTCCTAATGTTGTGGGGGGCAGGAGATTAATCCTTGGTCTGGGGAGGGTGCCCTTTCAAGAATGACAGATTCTGGTGGAAATCCTTTAAAGACAGAGAGATTTATTTAGGTTGAATGGTCAGGAGGCAACATGCAGGACCAACTGCCTCCCTGAACAGAGAAAAGTTCAGGATTTTTATATCCTAAAGGGAGGGGGTCTAAGTGACTTGGAAGGGAAGGATGGGGAGGCAGATGAGCAATGAGAACAAACAAGTGGGACAATCAGGGAAAATAGGTAATAGAATAGGTGTCTTTGGGTCTGGGGGCTTAAACATAAACATACTTCGTTTAGGACATCCTGATCATAAAGGTGGGTAAGTTATCCATCTTGAGATGGATATTTGAAATCATAAGTGATGTTTGAAATGTAGGGATCATAAAGGTGGGTAAGTTATCTGGAGAAACCTAGTACATTTGGGATGTAAACAAGAAGTGTCCCTGCATGCTTAGACCCTTATCTTAAGGCTACTGTAAATACATCCAGAGCTTAGAGGTAGAGGATCCTATGTTTGTTCAAATGCCCGCCCTGCAAGGTGAATTCCTCATGTAATCTTTGACCTGTGGCATCTCTAGGAATTTGGGGTGTACTGGGGGACCCTGGTGCCCACCACACTAATATGTAAAATAAGGAGCTTAGTAAAATCCACATCTAAATCCTATAAATTTCCTACAGTCTAGGGATGAGCTCATGGAATCAGAAGAGGAGAGTTGAGGATGGAGCCTTATAGAAAATCCATGAGCACAGGGCAGAAGGATGATGAACTGCAAAAGGGACAGGAAACAACACTTAAGAGAATGAGGAGAACCCAGATTATGAGATGTTGCAGAATAGAAGGGAGTAGAGAATACCAAAGCAGAAGAGGAGGTCAGGAATGTCAAATAGTAGAGAAAAATCAAGGGTCTTGTGGAGTGGGAAAAGACAATTAGATTTGTGATGATGAAGGCATTGGTTATCTGTGAAAGGACAGTTTCTCCAGAATTGGGGGGAAAGGAATAAGATACCAAATGTAAATAATTAAGGTATAAGTGGATAGAGAGTTAATGGGGGCCATAAGGATGGCCTATGCTTTCATGAAGTATGCCAGTGGCTACAGAAAAAAGGAGTGCACCTAAGCCCTGACATCTATATATAAATATAGAGGAATTCTCTGATTAAATTGAAAGAGCAGCCCTTATTTAGTCATGTGACAATTAGCCACAAATATGGTCTTTATTTTTTATTTTCATTGTCATGAAAAACACATTTCCATCTTAGTCGTTGTTGTAAAAGCAAACTCATACATAACCAAAACTCCAAAATAAAACCATGAATACACTGATGTGAAAGATGACTCCAAGAGTTCTTTCTCTGGAGGAGGATAGCATTCTCCATCATAAGTCTTTCAGGATTGTCCCAAATCATCGCTTTGCTGAGAGTAGCCAAGTTTTCACAGATAAGCATCATACAATATTGCTGTTATTGTGTTTAATGTCCTCCCAGTTCTCTTATTTCGCTCTGCATCCTTTCCTGCAGATCTTTCCAGCTTTTTCTGAAATCATTGTGTTTATCATTTCTAATAGCAAAATAGTATTCCATCACCAACATATATGTGTAGGTCTTTAAAAAGCTAAGTCTGCCAAGGCCTGGAGTCAGGTGAATAGGTTTGAGAGTTTGAACAGAATAGTATTTGAGAGAAGGAACAATTTTGTGGCTTTACCAGAGGGAAGAAGTATTGAGGGAAATGTAAGTATGTGTTTTCAGAAGAGAAAGCCCCTGTGGAGAGGGAGAAATTGAAATATAGAGCAAAAATACAAAATGGGTGGAAGGAAGACAAGTGCTAAAAAAGGGGAGGAGGGAGGAGGGAAGGACAGGGAAGACTCAAGGATGACTGAGGTTTTGAACCTGGGTGACTCAGAGTGGGCTATAACTCAATCAAAATACAAGAGTAATATCTCCCAATTGAGGATGCCTAGTTTAGGAGCTGGACGTATCAGGATGAATGACAGGAGATGTTTACTTCTATTCCTGGCTCAGCAATGACTTACTGGATGACCTTGGGCCAAATACTTAACCTCTGTTCCTTTAAAGTGGTTCTATCAATAAAATCAGGATGACAAGAGTATCCTGTCTCACAGGAATATTATAAGGATTAATTAATTAATGATGGTAGAGAGCCTGAAAAATATATAGATGCTGCTAAGGTAAATCATATAGACTTTATCGATTCCTCCTTTGCTTGATTGTCATGTAATTCTAGGTGAAATTATTGAATTTGTATTTGGCCACAGCTACTTCTAAGCTGTTTTGGTAATAAAAATGAAACACCTTCCCTATGTTCCCTTCCCCAGCAGCCCCACAAAATGTTGACTTTAAAAAATGCTGAGAAGGGGAGCAAAGAAGAAAGATCTTGCTGGAGAAATTCCTGTTCTTTTTGCTTTATTGCATAGCCTTAGATATTAAGATCATTCCAGGATCCTGAATCAGATAACCATTCAAAAGCCAGATGAAGTGTTGGAGTAGGCTTGCTAAGCACAGGGGAAATAGCCTTGACGGAACTGCAGGGATAAAGTCCAAACAGGATTGTCACCTCATAATCTGACTGGATGCAGACTCAGGGCTTCATGGTCTCAGCCAAGTCCCTGCTCATTCACAGTCTCTGCTAAATGTAAGATTTTTGTCTTCGTGCCTAGATTATTTCCAGTGCCCTGGCAGCTTAGAGAATTTCTACGAAATGTTTTGAAAGGTGATCGATTCTTGAGGCAGAAAACTGAGAGTTGAAACACAAAATTTCAGGGAAAGAGAAGAAAAAAAATTTTAAGAGAAAAAAAAAAGATCCTGCACCTGTGCCCCAGAGATACCACCCCAGGGAGGATTTTCAAGTGGGTCAAACACCACGACATGCTTGGAGAAGGGCTAGCCAAGGTCTACGTCTGGAATAGGTGAACCGGCCCCTTCTCTCTTTCCAGAGCCCATGCTGTTGTAGGCTGGGCCTGAACCAGACTAATTCAGCCCATCTGGTTGGGAATTGGGTCAAAATGAGACCCTCATAGACTGCCTATCAGAATCCAAAGGGAAGCTTTGTAAACTGTGCAGTGCTACAGAAATGTGAGCTGATGTTAATAATAATATAACTAATAACAGGAAAGCGTAACTAACTGAAATTTGAAGCAGTATGGCAGACCCTCAAGGACGCATAAGTGGAGGGAGAGAGATCTTGGCAAGAGCCTTTTAAAAAATACTGTGTAGCCAGTGTCTCTTCTGTGTACAAAACTGGACCTGTTAGATTAAGAATTGGGTTAGAGAGGTGGAGGGAGGGTAAAGAAACTAACTGTCAACTGTTACTGAAAGTTAAATGAAAGGTGTAGCTAGGTGGTTCAGTGGATAGAGTCATGCCTAGAAAAGGGAGGTCTTGGATTCAAATTTTGTCTCAGATACTTCCTAGCTGTATGATCCTGGCCAAGTCACTTAAATCCCATTGCCTAGCTCTTACCTCTTTTCTATCTTAGAACCAATACTTAGTATTGATTCTAAGACAGGAAGTTAAAAGTTTAAAAAAAATGCAATTAATTAATTAATTGACTGGAGTGGTTTTCCCAGCTCCCTTCTCTAGTTCTGTTCTGTTATCCACCTAGTACTTTATTCTAGACACTAATATGCCATTTCCCCAATCCTGACCATGTACTTTAAAAAATCATTCTAAAAATTGTAAAAGAGTAGAATTTTTCTATACATTTTAGTCTATAGGATTAAGAATCATTCCTTGATTAAGTGCAGGCAGATGTAGTGTCTGTCAAATAAAAGCAAACAGCACTGCTTTCTTTTCTAATTAAGAGCATAAATCATTCCCTCCTTCAGCTGCCAGTCCAAAGGCTTCATTTCCCAGTGTTCTCAAGCCCTCTTGTTCAGCTGAGAGAGGATGTTCATCAACCTCATAATTTTATCTCAAAAACAGTAAGTGCACTGACTAAGGGAAGAGTGGGAGGCTGAGGCAGGAAGTGAGGAGCAGAGTGAGGTTTTGTTTTGTGCATTCCTGCTAAGGAGAAACATCCCAAATTTCAGCTTTCCAAAAAAATGATACTTAGTCCCTCTTTTCAGTTGCCCAGTCTATCTCCCAAAGATTTCCATGAGAAGAAAGAATGGCCATTTAGAAGAAGTAGGATTCTTTCTCAAGTATGAGTGGAATCAACTTCAAACTGAAATTCTATGAATTTTCTAGAAACACCATCTGCTCTCCTGCAGAGGCAGCAGTCACCATCTTGATATTGCACCAACGTACCTGACAGCTTCCAAGGCACTAAGAGCCTCTAATTTAATACAGAATCCCTGGAATCTTCCTCCACCCGGACAGGTCCACTGCCAAGATTTCTAGGAAGGGATTCCCTGTTCAGGCCCCTCTCAGGATCCTCCCCTTCATCTCTTACCTCAGGCACTTGAAATACAAGTGTAAAAGTAATACAATTCCTACCTTCAAGAAGCTGACTTCGACTAGGGGTATGCTGCTCATACTGTAGAGCAAAAGCCAGGGAAGACCTTTGGTCTAGAAAATCAGAGGAATTGTGAGTGGAGACAAAGGGCAATTCACCATGCTCTTTCTTTTGGCAGTGACAATACGGTTTATTATTTCTTGAACAAGAGGCAGAGGGAGTATGGAAAGAAAATAGAGGCAGGGCACCAGGACAGATGGCAAAGTGTTTGTATTCACTAACCCCCGATGTCTCAGTGGACAACTGGACAGGATAAAACATGGTCTGGGCCTGAGGTGAGGAATGACTCACCAGCTAGCCTCTGCTCTATAGTAGGTTTCAAGATTCAGTGGATTAGTATCCGTACACAGAAAGGGACGGGGTTTGGGAAGCTCTATTCCTGTCATGGAGAAGATAATAGAAGAGTAAATGGCAATCGATCAATCATGTCATTGATTAAACTCCCACTAAGTATCAGGCACTGTGCTAAGAGCTAAAGATACAACAAAGCAAAAGATATTCTCTGCCCTCAAGAAGCCCACAGTCTAATGATCAAACAATTAATAAGCATTGATTAAACATCTCTTATGTGCCAGGCATGATATTAATTTTAGGCCTTAATATTATCAAATTCTATTTCACCTTGCCCCTTTACTCAGAACCATTTTGTCTGGTGATTTCATTACAGTGTGACGGAGGCTGGCACTAGAGAAAAATGCCAGGTTCTTTTATCTTTTTTTAATACAGCAGAAAGTATAAGATAATCTGATATCCTACTATTTTTGCAAACCCTCCACCCAGTAACATAATGATAATTTATCTATCTTAAGACAACAATCAGTGGTTCCCAGTGAAAGAGGACTCTAAGATGTAGGGTTGATTTAGCTTTTTACTAAAACTTCTACTTGTGTGCTGATTCATAGAATGTTAATGGTTTTGTTAGGACTTTAGAGAGCATTTAGTCTAGTTTCCTCATTTTACAGATGAAGAAGATGAAGTCCATTGAATAAACCCAAGTTCTCACAATGACTTTGTCAGGTTTCCTGACTAATTTTTTCCCATAAGTTAATGGCAATTTCTAGCAAAATTAAAAAAAAATGGATTTGGAGTCAGGGGCCTTGGGTTCTAATACTAGTTCTACTACTTATTGCCTTTGTGTCTTTGGGCAAGTCACTTCATCTTCTCTGAGACTCAGGTTCCTCATCAGTAAAATGAGGGTATTGGACCTGACGACCCTTAAAGAAATTCTGGATGTTCCACAGAGTATAACCAGAATTAAAACTAGGAACTCTTGTACCTGGTTCAAATACAAATCAATCAATCAACCAATACAGAAGCATTTATTAATCATTTACTATGTGCTAGGCACAGATGGGGGAGGAGAATCAAGAGTCCAGCTAGGAGAGGACAAGACCCATACATTAGAGAATCTAGCCTTCATTCCTAAAGGGACAGTGGGGAAAGATGGGAGCCAAGAAAGGGGCTTCACAATAATGAAACCTTAAAGCTACCATCTTGGGGTGGTTGTATCACATGGCTGTCCAGAACAGTGGAGGATCATATATTCATGGATAATGGTCACCATGGGGATGAAGACACCCTTCTGAGAAAGAAGCACCCCCATTAGATGTTGAGGTCTTGGAACAAAGCCTATTTTATCTAGTTATTAGCAAAGAGAATTATCATTCTCATTTTGTTAGTGAGAGAAAAAGCAAGTCAAGAATTTAAATTCCAAATTAATTTACTTTTTTTACTTTTTTATTTTATATTTATTATATTATATTTTATATCATATATAATATATTATTATTATATTTATTATGTTTTTTATTAATTAAACTAAATTAATTTCTAGTCTATTGGTTCCTCTGTTGGGGGGGGAACCCCTGAAGGATTTGGATTCACATTCTTCCTTTGAAGTTTACTACATCTATTACTTGGGGCAAGTCACCCAACCTCCTTCGGTCTCAGTTTCCACATCTATAAAATGAAGGTTGGACTAGATAGCCTCTGAGGGCTCCTCTAGCTGTAGATCCAAAATTCATCTAAATGTTCTTCTCTTTAAAAGAAAAAAGAAAAAAATAGATAACTTTCCTCGTAGGGAGAAAAGGCAGCCTATTTTGAATTTATCTCTTGTTCTATTGTTAGGAGACTTGACCAATGCTGGACTTATAGGCTAACCAAGTTTTGCCATGCTTTAACTATATAGGGACAAGATTCACCCATGACAGACATCCGACTCTACATATTAATGAACTATGTTAAAGCAGGCTTTGTTAAGCATTCTCAGTTCCCTGCTGATTGAAGATCAGCAGACCTTGGGAATGCCTCGTTAAATTTTTCATTTCCCTATGACAGGGAAAGAAAATGGAGGCTGTAAGGCATCAGCCCCCCGCAGCCCTTCGCAGGCAATATGGGGCCATGTTTGTTCCAACGATAAAAACTGCAAATGGAAAAGTAAAATCGCCATCCGTCCTGCTCAGGAGCTGCAACCGAAAAATTAAACACATAAGGCTGAATTGGCTCTCCCTCCAAGCTGAAATAGCTGTTTGCAGCACAGATTGCAAAGTACAATGGTGTTAAAATAATGCGTGCCTCTCCTCCTCAGCATGCATCAGAATGTGGAGAAGGCGTGTGGAAAAGGGTCTGCCCTTCTAAAGCAAATAATGGAAATCAGGCTGGATTTAGAGTCAGAGAACCTGGGTTCAAATACTGATCCCACCATTTCCTGGTATAACTGGGCCACTTAAACCTGATTCAGCGCAATGGCCTCATCTAGAAAATGGAGTTGGGCTAGATGACCCCAGATCTTGGATTCTGTGTCCCTCGGATCCTGATCCATCTCTCCAAGCCCTTCCCTGAAGCCCAGGGGTCTGTACAGTCAGGAAGGGGCAACCTCAGTATTTAGATGTTACTCCCAGGGTGTGTGTGACTGGCCAATTGCTGCTACAGAACATTCTCGAAGGCAGTCGCCGTAGGAGCAGCAGTACTGGTTTCTTTCCTCTGGGACTGAAATTAATTCAAGAACCAGGAGTGTTCCATTGCTGCGTCCCAGGAACTGTAGCATTTGGGCTAGACTGGCAGAATTTCCAAAGCCCTGGGGAAGACAGAAGAGAGTTTATCAAGGACCAGAGTTGCCAGTAGTTGCCAGCTTTGCTTCTTTCGGGCTGCCCCTTAGGCTTGGAAGAATCTGTCAGGTTATTTTTGTGTCATCCTTTGAAGTCTCTCCTTAATATAGCTTGTTCTCCCAAGCAGCCATCCAACTCCTTCCATCTCTTTATATGACTGAATTAATAAATCTATTCTGCAACTCCTGGAGAGGGGAGGAGGCAGCGAGAGGGGGTGAGACCAAAGGAAAGTCTTACTATGTGCTTCTCCCTCGTTCCGAACTCCTGGAATCCAGGTAAAGTCAAAATGATTATCGCAGTGAAACGTTGAAGGGAGGGGAAGGAATTCACAGAATCATAGAATTTTGGTGCTGGAAGGGCCCTTAAAGATCATTTTTTTCTGACTCCCTCCGTTTATAGATGTGGATGCTGAGATCAAGAAAACAAAAGTAACTGGCCCCCAATCACAAGAATTAGGAGCAGAGGCCAGGTTTCCTGACTCCAAGTCCAGGGTTGTTTTGGCTACACTACACTCTAATATTCCATTTCGAATATCTAACCATGGTTTTGTGGCCCGGTGCTGTTGGAGTATGAGAAGAGGTCACTGGAAAAGCAAAGAGAAAACATTTAAGTTTGTTTCCCTAACATCAATGAGATCTAGTCAGATGTACTAATACATCAGCAGGTCAATAATCATATTAAGTGCCCAGAATGTGCCAGGCACTGTGCTAAGCTTTGAGAATACAATGAAAGGCAAAAGGTAGTCCTGACCCTCAAGAAGTTCACAATCAAATGAGGGAAGACATCTAAAAGAAGAGGAAAAGCTAGGATTGAGGGGGAGAAAGTAGCTAGGAAGGGGCATGTGGATTGGGAAATAAATGGACATACTCCACGGAAAGGGAAAGCTCTCCCTTCTATGAACTGGATGGGGCTCAGGGATAGGGGCTCCTGGTGAGGAATGAGTTCCAGGACTGATGGGCTCTTACAGAAAGACAAGATTTCTGAAAGGCAAGATGAAGCTCAGAGGGGTGGACATGGTGGAAACAGCAGCAGCAGCTGCAGTAGAAAGTGAAACTGCAGTTACAGATGGGAAAACTGAGTCCCAGGGAAGAAGGTAAGTGACTTGTCCAAGCCATACAAGATGTAAAGGTCAGAGGTTAGATTTTAACCTATTTCTTCTGACTAGAGCTATTTTTTTTTTTTAATCCTCACCTTCTGTCTTAGAATCAATACTGTGTGTTGGTTTCAAGGCAGAAGAGTGGTAAGGGTTAAGCAATGAGGGTTAAGTGATTTAATCAGGGTCACACAGCTGAGAAGTGTTTGAGGTCAAATTTGAACCCAGGACCTCCTGCCTCTAGGCCTGATTCTCAATCCACTGAGCCAGAGCTAAGGTTCTTAACAACCACAAGAGGGCTCTATATCTGGATTAACTGTGTTGATCTCTGGAAAATTGCAATACCCTACATCTCTATAGGCACCAAAATCTTTTTCTGCTTAAGGGAGAATGGAATAAAACTCTGGTAAAGTGGTACTCTAAGTCTGAAGTGGCTAAGAAAGTTTCTAGGGAAGACAGAATTTAACAACAAGTATTTTTGATTGTGGATTTAGATAAAAACCTTTCCCATTTTCTTCTGTGTCTGTCTCCCTCTTTCCCTTTTTCTCTCTCCCTTTTTCTCTTTGTTTCTACCTCTGTCTCTCTCCCTCCCTTGTCCTTTCCCTCTCTCTCTCTATCTCCCTCTGCCTCTCCTTTTCCCTCTCTATCTCTCATTCTCTGTCTCCCTTTCCCTCTCTGTCTCTGTCTCTCTCCCTTTCTGACTTTGTCTCCATTTCCCTCTCCCTCTCTTCCTCTCTCTGTCTGTCTCCCTCCTTTTCCCTCTCTCTCTCCTTTTCCCTCCCTGTCTCTGTCTCTCTCCCTCTCTGTCTCTCCTCTTCCCTCTCTGTCTCTCATTCTCTCTCTGTCACTCTCTCTGTCTCTCTGTCTCTATCTCTCTTCCTCTCCCTTCCTCTCTTTTCTCCCACCGTCCCTTGTTCCTTCCCTCCCTCCCTCCTTCCCCCCCAAACTTGTCCTATTTTACCTAGATGAGATCTAGAAATGAGCCCAATTTACATGTTCCCCAAAATAAACCTCTCAGTATCCTTAGCACAATGCCTGGCACACAGCAGATGCTCAATAAACTTTTTATCGATTGATTGAATTCAGGCCCTTATCTAGAACTGCTTCGGCTCATGGTTTATTTACTTAAACAAAAATCACATTAAAGAAGTCAATCAATTAGCAAGTTTTTATTAAGCACTTACTAAGGGTGAGGTACTCAGCTAAGGTCTAGGAGATGCCCAGAAAGACAAAGAACGGTGCCTATTTTCTAGGGGCTCGTGTAGTTCTCTGATGATCTGGGAGCAAGTTGGTAGATACAGGGAAGCTCCAGCCTCTGAGGGCACTGGGCAAGGCCTCCTGCCCAGAGGGATGTCTAAGCTGACTCTTTAGGGAAGGAGGGACTCTGAGAACAGGAAGTGAGAGAATCGTTCCCTGCACAGGAGACAGCATTTTTTCATGGGGGGAAAAGCATTGAGTGGTGTGGGTTGTTGTTGGTGGTGGTTGTTGGTTGTTTTGAGAACAGGGATTGGGCTTTCGAGGCTGGGTTCTAGAGTAAAGCTCAGGAAGGCTAGAGAGGTCCAAAGGTGGTCAAGAGGTTTAAGTGCCAAAGGACTTTATTTTCATCCTGGAGGTAGTAGGGAGGGACCAACTGGACTGGGTAGGGTGATGTGGTCAGTCCTACACCTTAGGAATTTCATTTTGACAGCTTTATGGAGAATATGTGAGAACCATTTGTTTTCATTGAAAAGGATACCACAAAGGAAACTCAAGGTCTGTCTGCAGAATGGAGGAAACAGTTCTAACAATTTTCCTTCATAGCAGCCAGAAGCCTAGGAGATTCCTCAAAACCTAGCAACAAGTTGGTGAATAGTGTAATATAAGGGCAGGGAGAGAACGGAGTCTGTTAAACATAGCTTCAGGAAATAAACTACATTTTTTCTATATGACTTACAATAACCATCAACAACCAAAATCAAGATATCAAAAATTCTACAAATCATTAATAAAAAAATGGAAATTAGCACAACCATAATGTTTTGCTTCACACTCATCAAATTGGAAAAAAAAATAGAAAAAGCTAACATTGAAGGACTTTGAGGAAATAGACCCACTAGTACACCATTGATAAAATTGTGAATTGACCCAACCATTGTGGGAAACTTGGGCATTATGCTAAAATTTGTAAAAAAGGGGAGGAGACCTAAAATGTTGAGAACCTTTGACCCAGAAATGCAACTCCTATGTGGTTTCTTAACTTCAGGTGGCTGAATTTAAAGGGATCCATGAATTTTTAAAATATTTTTATGACTACATTTCAATATGTTTGGTTTCCTTTTAAATCCTATGGATTTTATTTTATGCATTTAATGCAAAACCATGGATTTATGAATTATTTTAAGAAGGGTTCCATAGGCTTCACCACACTGCCTATGAGTCCCTGACATGGAAAAGGCTAAGTACTCCTGACTTCTGAGGATAATAATGACCAACAATTACACAGTTTTATATTTCTATTTTATTTATACATATTATATTTATAGCTCTAAAAATTTTATCATCAAAATAACCCTGGAAAATTCTGGACTTATGAAAAAGAACACTCTCACATCCAGAAAAAGAACTGTGGGAGTAGAAACACAGAAGAAAAACATTTCCTTGATCACATGGATCAATGGGGATATGATTGGGGATGTAGACTCTAAATGATCACCCTAGTGCAGATGCTAATAATATGGAAATAGGTCTTGATCAGTGACACATGTAAAACCCAGTGGAATCGCTCATTGGCTACAGGGTGGGGGAGGAAAGAGGAAGGGGAAGAAGTATGAATCATGTAACCATAGAAAAATATTCTAAATTAAGTAAATAAATAAATATTTTGAAAATTAGCATGAACTTTTCATGAAAAACTAAAATAATAATAATAATAACCCTGGGAGGTGGATCCTGTTTTCATCCACACATTACAGATGAGGAAACTGAGGCAAGGTGAGGTTAAGTGACTTGCCCAGGGTCATATAACTAATAAGTACGAAGTGGATTTGAACTTGAGTTTTCCTGACTTCAAGACTAGCACTTTATCTACTGCCCCATGTAGCTGTGTACTCCAACAGCTATAATGATAAAGGAAGGAAGGAAGGAAGGAAGGAAGGAAGGAAGGAAGAAAGAAAGAAAGAAAGAAAGAAAGAAAGAAAGAAAGAAAGAAAGAAAGAAAGAAAGAAAGAAAGAAAGAAAGAAAGAAAGAAAGAAAGAAAGAAAGAAAGAAAGAAAGAAAGAAAGAAAGAAAGAAAGAAAGAAAGAAAGAAAGAAAGAAAGAAAGAAGAAAGAAAGAAAGAAAGAAAAAGAAGGAAAGAAGAAGGAAGGAAGGAAGAAGGAAGGAAGGAAGGAAGGAAGGAAGGAAGAAGGGAAAGAAAGAAAGAAGAAGAAAGAAAGAAAGAAAGGAAAGAAAAGAAAGAAAGAAAGAAAGAAAGAAAAGAAAGAAAGAAAGAAAGAAAGAAAGAAAGAAAGAAGAAAGAGAAGAAAGAAAGAAAGAAAGAAAGAAAGAAAGAAAGAAAAAGAAAGAAAGAAGGAAAGAAAGAAAAAGAAGGAAAGAAGGAAGGAAGGAAAGGAAGGGAGGGAGGGAGGAAGGGAGGGAGGGAGGGAGGGAGGGAGGGAGGGAGGAGAGGGAAGGAAGGAAGGAAGGAAGGAAGGAAGGAAGGAAGGAAGGAAGGAAGGAAGGAAGGAAGGAAGGAAGGAAGGAAGGAAGGAAGGAATGGAGGAAGGAAGGAAGGGAAGGAAGGAAGGAAGGAAGGAAGGAAGGAAGGAAGGAAGGAAGGAAGGAAGGAAGAAGGAAGAAGGAAGGAAGGAAGGAAGGAAGGAAGGAAGGAAGAAAGGAAGGAGGAAGGAAAGAATAAGGAAAGAAACCATATATTCCAAAATACATATAGCAGCAACTTTTGTGATAATAACAATGAAAACAAAGTAGATACTCATCAACTGGAAAATGTTTGAACAAAATGTGGTTCATGAATATTATTGCTCCCTAGCTAACAAAGAAGAGGATTCAGCAGAACATGGGAAGTTATGTATGGGCGAGAGCAAAGAAGGAGGAACCAGAACAGCAGGGTAATGGGTATATCACTACAATGATGGTAGCAAAATCTCAAGTTTTTAGGCAACTCAATTCAAATGAAATCCAGTGATCAATTTAATCTCAGATAAGAGACAAGAAACATGCTTCTCTCCCCTCAAAGAGGTGAGTAGGGATGAATGGATGAATACAGAATCATGTTAAAGTGTGATAGAAATCATCTCAGCTGGTTTTTTAACTTTCTTTATTACTAGTAGGGAAAATTTGGGGGATAGAGGGTACAATGAAAAATGACTTTAGTATAAGACACAAAAGACATAAAAAAAAAAGCAAAACAAGGAATAAAAGGCAGTCTACTAAAATGTAAGTGTACAGTATATAGAGTACTGGACCTAGAGTCAAGAAATCTAGCTTCAGACAATTAATAGATGTGTGACCCTTGGTAAGTCACTTAATCCAATTTGCCTCAATTTCCTCATCTATAAAATTAACTTTTTAAGGAAATGACAGACCACTCCATTATCTTTGTGAAAAATACTCAAATGAGGTCACAAAGGATAGGATATGACTGAAATGACTTAAAAACAACAGCAAAATGAACCTGGGCCATTTAACATGGCCCTTGACTCAAAAGTAAGCAGGAAAAATAAGTCTCAGATTGACATTGGTAGAGGGAGTTTCTTTCCTCCCTTGTAATTCCCTCTACCAGTAAAATCAGAAATGTAGTTTTTTGTTGTTGTTGTTGTTTTTGTTTTTTAAAACCCTTACCTTCTGTCAATACTGTGTATTGGCTCCAAGGCAGAAGAGTGGTAAGGGCTAGGCAATGGGGGTCAAGTGACTTGCCCAGGGTCACACAGCTGGGAAGTATCTGAGGCCAGATTTGAACCTAGGACCTCCTGTCTCTAGGCCTGGCTCTCAATCCACTGAGCTACCCAGCTGCCCCCAGAAATGTAGTTTGTTTTTTTTTTAAGCCTCCAAAAAAGTTTTAGGGTTGTAAGATATTTATAATGGATTTGATATTGTGTAGTTTTCTTAAAACAAATTAGTTGCAGGGGTAGCAAGGTCGTTCAATGAATAAGTCTAGAGTCAAGAGGGCCATGGTTCAAACAGGTCTCAGACATGTCCTAGCTGTGTGATCCTGGGCAAGTCACTTAACCCCTATTTGCCTACCCCTTGCTCTTCTGTCTTAGAGTTGTTGCTAAGAGACAAAAGAAGAGGTTTTTTTGTTTTTTTAAATTTAGTTCCTGGGGGGCAGCTGGGTGGCTCAGTGGATTGAGAGTCAGGCCTAGAGACTGGAGGTCCTACGTTCAAATCTGGCCTCAGACACTTCCCAGCTGTGTGACCCTGGGCAAGTCACTTGACCCCCATTGCCTAGCCCTTACCACTCTTCTGCCTTGGAGCCAATACACAGTATTGACTCTAAGATGGAAGGTAAGGGTTTAAAAAAAAAAAATTAGTTCCTAATGTGTCCATATATAATTTTTAAATACCTTTTTTTTTTTTAAGTTTTTCAAACTTGATCAGATTTTGACCTTTGGGACTTGTTGATTGCCCAGGTCACACAATTCCTTTCTCAGGCCCAAATAGTTCCCCCTTTTCCATTACTACTATTAGTTTTATTAACTCTTAAAAATCTTTACCATCGGTAGATTTAAATCCATCTGAGAGCATGAACAGGCAGCTCTGGAGAACTCCATTGAAGATAGATCAAATAGAAGTCACTTTCATTTATGCCACCCAAGCTTCTTAGAAGAGAAATATGGCGAGGGCTGTAAATTCCTCTCCATGATTAAGAAGGATCATCTCAGCAACAGGGCTTGTGCCTAATTACAAAGATTATGTCCTCTGAAGGGAGACAGTGGAACTTTTGAAGTGATTACATTATCCACCAGGTCCTCAGGAAGAACAGACAGTGAAAGGGGAAGGAAAACCTCAATGGCCTCTTCACATTCGGTAATTTACTGCCATTAGCCTCAATTGTGCCTGAGAGGGCCCCGGTCTAGGGGAGTGTGTACATACAGAGAGACTTCTCTTCCTAAATCAGTCCATTTGTAAATAGGTCTCATTATGCAGAAGGGACTATCCTAAGCATCTGAGTTAAAAGAAAGTTTCTTTTTTTTTTTAAATACACATTTATCGGGGGCAGTTGGGTAGCTCAGTGGATTGAGAGCCAGTCCTAGAGACGGGAGGTCCTAGGTTCAAATCTGGCCTCAGACACTTCCTAGCTGTGTGACCCTGGGCAAGTCACTTGACCCCCATTGCCTAGCCCTTACCACTCTTCTGCCTTGGAGCCAATACACAGTATTGACTCCAAGACAGAAGGTGAGGGTTTAAAAAAAAATACACATTTATCTTTAAAACTAAAAAACATTTGGTTTAAAATTTTTCATTTTATTTGTATTCATTTTGGTGGTTTTTTACTTTATCATAATACTGAAAAGCATTTGAATTTTTAAAAAAAATTTTAAGCTTTTTAATTTTTGTCTTTTTTTTTTTAAGTCTTGGCTTCCTTCCCTCTCTCACTCAGGGGGAAAGTATAGGTGGCATAAGTGGCCCAGGTCCACTGGGATCTGAAAGCTTTGACCTTTTCCATTTTCAACCTGGACTGACTTATCTCCCACTTTCCCTCCCCATATTAATGTCAAATCTAGTATGGATTCTCTATTAGTGGCTACAATATTGAAGCACAACGGTTATAGTTTGGCTCTGTCATAACCGCTGACTTTGAAAGGATAATTTCAATACCCTTGGGCCAGGTTTTATCTGCTAGTTTTTAAATGGATTGGGTTCAACCTCTGGCCCAGAATATCTTTCCGATTGTGTGTATTTGTGTGCATGTATACTATATAGTTAGCTATACATATATGTTCCCTATTTGTAATTCTGTTATTTGTCTATTTCTTGACTTGTTAAGCAAAAACCAAAAACAATCTCTTTTTGCTGGAATTGAGATAGTTGACTTGAACGAGCTTTAAAATCAATACTAACTAGAGACAGCACAGTATGGTGCATTGAATGCTGGATTTGGAGCCAGGAATTCTTGGGTTTGAAAGTTTCATCAGACATCTCCCACCTGGACAAGTCACTTAATCTCTCTCAGCCTCAGTTTCCTTATCTGTAAAATGAGGGAGTTAAACTAGATGTCCTAGAAGACAATTATCTAAAGAAACCAATGTAGGAACATAGGGAGCTCAAAAAACTCAGATTTTATGAAAACACAGATATTACCTAACAATGGAATACAAAATGAGATACAAAAATAAATTCTGGTGATAGAAAATGCAAAAAAAAATTTTTTTTATTTTAAAAAAGAAGGCATGACTGGCCAATATGGCAGCAAAGGAAAGTGATAAATGTTGGAGGGGATGTGGCAAAATTGACACTAATACACTGTTGGTTGAGTTGTGAATTGGTCCGATTGTTCTGGAGAGCAATTTGGAATTATGCACAAAGTTCTTTAAAAGACTGCCTGCCCTTTGACCCAGTCATACCACTGCTGGGTTTGTACCCCAAAGAGATAACAAGGAAAAAGACGTACAAAAATATTCATAGCTGCGCTCTTTGTGGTGGCAAAAAATTGGAAAATGAGGGGATGCCCTTCAATTGGGGAATGGCTGAACAAACTGTGGTATATGTTGGTGATGGAATACTATTGTGCTGAAAGGAATAATGAACTGGAGGAGTTCCATGGAGACTGGAACAACCTCCAGGAAGTGATGCAGAGTGAGAGGAGAAGAACCAGCAGAACTGTGAACCTTAAAAATTCCCAGACCCTATCAGGTTGGGTCAAGATCATTCCCCATTTGGGCAGTGAAGGTACTTGATCAGGAATGGGAGAACTCTACTTCACCTACTTAAGTCTGCCATAGGGGAAGATAAAGTTGTAAACTCTTTTCTGAACAATGGAAAGTACTTAAACCCATACTTATAATAAGGCAAAAAGTTCTTAAGATAAGTACCTATAAAGGTCAAGCAACTTGTGAATTTACAAGGAACAAAGAGCTGAGAAACTTACTCAGAGCTTTCCTGGTGTGAATTACTCAAAAATTTACACCTTCTTAGGTGTGGACTAAGAATGGTCCTTTGAAAAATGTCTACTGTGATTGGTAGATGTAAGAACTTAAGGGAGGTGACATAGGAGAAAATTCCCTATATAAGGAGATGAGAAATCTGAGAAAAAAGAAACAGTTTCTAAGGAGGCTGTTGAGAAAAACCAGTCTCTAAGGAGGCGGTTGGGAGAGAGCTCTGGAAACAGGCTCTTGGGACAGTCTCTTGAGGACAGTCAGAAGAATCCCTCTCTGGAGAAGGATGGCTGGCTGAACTGGTGTCTATATTCTTGCTTGGACAGATCTTGTGGTGAGTGATTAAGGACTGACTGATCTCTCTCTCTTAAGACTCAGGTCTAGACCTTTCGGCTAAGGCCCTTCATACTTATTCCTTTCTTACTCTTTCTCTCTTTCTTTAATTCCTCATTGTATTATTAATTAAAATCTCTATAAAATCCAGTTAACTTGGGTATATTTCATAATTGGGAATATTTCCCTGGCGACCACCTTATATATTTGATTTTAAAAACAAGACACTGTAGTGAAAACATATTTTCTGTGGTCACAATTTACTCATCCACTCTTTTATCTACAACAATTTAATTCTTCCACTATTTTAACTCACTACAGCTTATGGACACAACCATTTTAACTATTACAGAACATTGTACACAGAGACTGACACACTGTGGTACAATCGAACGTAATGGACTTCTCTACTAGCAGCAATGCAATGACCCAGGACATTTCTGAAGGACTTATGAGAAAGATCACTCTCCACATCCAGAGAAAGAACTGTGGGAGCAGAAACACAGAAGAAAAACACATGATCAATCACGCACTTCTTTGGGGACACGATTAGGGTTTTGATAAAAGATTACTGTAAATATGAATTACATGTATAACCCAGTGAAATTGCTTGTAATCTCCAGGAAGGGGGAGAGAAGGGGAGGATGATGAATCATGTAACTATGGAAAAATATTCTAAATAAATAAATAAGAAGGCGCATATAAAAAATGAAAAGAAGGAAAGAAGATGGAGGATCAATCCCAAAGTGTTGTAGCAGCGCACTGTACAAATAGTAGCAGGAGTACTAAAATTCAGAGTGGACTAAGACTGTTGAGGAAAGTTAAGGATTGCAAGAGCAGCTAGATGGATTACCGCGTAGAGTTCTGATCCTAGATAGTCCTAAATTTAAATCTGGTCTCAGATACTAGCTGTGTGACCTTGGGCAAGTCATTTAACACTGTTTACCTCAGTTTCCCTATCTGTGGCGCAAGCTGGAGAAGGTGATTGCAAACAATTACAGCATATTTGTAAAGAAAACTCCAAATGGAGTTACAAAGAGTTGAACACAATTTTAAGATGACTGAAAGGATACCAAAATGAATGGTCAGATTGGGGAAAAGAAGAGGACCAAAGAATGGATAGGACAACTGCTTAGAGGGAATGAAACAATGATAACTAACAATAGAGAGAAGGCAGAGAGGCTCATTTGTAATTTGGGGTTTTTTCCCACCAAGGAAAATGAAAAGGACAGAACCAAAATATCTAACACAGTTGATACTTAAGATAAGTGAGAAAACAACATTTAGAGAGGGTCCCTTGCTGCCTTTGATGAGTCTAAGTCACCAGAAACAGAAAATGACATTTCAGGATTCTAAAAGAAGTGGCGGGAATAAACCACTGTCAGTAATCTTTGAAAGACCAGGGAGGACAGAAGAGGCATGACAGGACCATATTGGGGCAAATATTTTCCTGGTATTTAACACGAGAAAGAGAATGGAGCTTAAAGACTAGAAACTAGTAAGTTTGATTCCAGGGTCTGGCAAAATTCTAGAACACATTATTAAAGCTGCAGTTGATGAGCATTCAAAAAAAGAAAGTGTTGATCATGAGGAGGCAGCACAGCTTGTGGAAAAAGCTCATCATCAAGAAAAGATCCTAATTTAATACAGAGAGAGGTGAACTAACATGAACAGATGCAAAGTAAAATAAATAGAACCAGGAAATATATGCATAATGACTATAACAATGGAAACAGCAGGAAGACAACCAAAAGTAAATGCTCCAAAATCACAATGACTGAGCTTGACACCAAAGAGATGTGCATAGACATCTGCCTTCCTTGAGCAGAAGTGGGGGACTTTTAGTTTGCGATGTCACATAAAGTGTCATACTTGTTTGATATGTTAGTGTTACTGTTTTTTTTTCCCTTTCATCTTTTTTTGAGTCTTTATTTTCAGGAATTCTCTGGGAGGGGGTAGCAGAAAATAAAGTGATTTAAAACCAAAATACATCAAAAATATTTATTTTTTAAAAGAATAAGTCACACCATGCACTTTCAGACATAATAAATATAACCCATATTTCTTTTGCTTGACTGTACTAATATGTTCCAAAGGAGGGCCTTTTTTACTTAGGGAAGTGATAGCAAACCTTTTAAAGACCTTAAAGATTGAGTGCCCAAGAGCTAGGCCTAGAGACGGGAGGTCCTAGGTTCAAATCTGGCCTCAGACACTTCCCAGCTGTGTGACCCTGGGCAAGTCACTTGACCCCCATTGCCTAGCCCTTACCACTCTTCTGCCTTGGAGCCAATACACAGTATTGACTCCAACATGGAAGGTAAGGGTTTAAAAAAACAAAGATCAATGAGAATGTAATATAGTAGTCAAAAAAGGTCATTCATTCATACTAACAACAATAACAATAATAATGATGTCAATGGCAGTATTTATATAGCATTTTAAGGTTTACAAAGCACTTTACAAAACTTACATCATTTTATCCTCATAATACCCCTAAGGGGTAGATGCTATTTTTATTTACCTTTCAAAGAAGAGGAAATTGAGGCTGATGAAAGTCAGGTGATAAGCTAGTAAGAATCTGAGCCTGGCTTTGACATCCAGAACTTTCTCCACTGGACCACCTGGCTACCTCAGGACCATATGGGGTTTATTGCTGGTCAGATGACATGTGTTTAGTTCTGAGTATCACTTTTTAGGAAAGATACTGACGTGCTTGAAAGTGTTTCGCTGAGGAACCACCAGGGTGGTGATGGATCACATAATCATGGCAGATGAGGAGAATCTAGGGACGGATAATCTGGGGAACAGAAGACTGAAGGTAGACAGAGTAGCTGTCTTCAAGTATTTGAGGAGAGATTAGATTTGTCCTGCTTGGCTCAGCTGAGCAGAACTAAGAGTAGTAGTGGCAGAGAAACAAAACTTCCTAACAATTAAAGCCAGAAATAGGCTGTGTACACTGTAGTGGAGGTCTTCTAGCAAAAATTCAATGACCATTTGTTGGGTATGTTGTGGAAGGGATTCTTGTTCAGGTTCAGGTTGGAGATCCATTCCAACTTTAGAGTTTTATGAAAACTGGGTTTTTCGTGGTGCTGGCAATAGTTGGCACAGAATTTAGAGCACTGACTATGGATTCTGACTTCATTCATTTACTAGTTGTGTCCTTGGGTGCGTCACTTAACACTTTATCTGTCTACTCATCTGTAAAATGGGGATAATAATAGCACTTACCTTCCAGGATTCTTATAAAAGTAAAAACAAGATAACATTTGAAAAACACTTAGGAAAGGGCTTGGCACACAGTAGCTTAATAAATGCTGTTTCCTTCTCCTCCCAATGCTAATATAGGCCCAAATTCTTTAAACTTGGCCGCCCGTGTCCTGATGATAGGACATAAGATAGATATAAAGTTCATAAGTTAAAATAGCACCTTGGTGATAGACTACTATATTGCTAAAAGAAACGATGAAAAGATGATTTCAGAAAAAGCTGGAAAGACCTATGAGGAACTAATGCTAAGTGAAATAAGCAGAACCAGTGGAGCACTGTACACAATGTATTTTGGTTTTGGAATGATTAAATGTGATAGACTTAGCTATTATCAGCAATACAATGATCCAGGACGATGCTGAGGGACTTATGACAAAGAATGTTATCCATTTCCAGGTAAGGAAATGTTGGAGTCAGAATACAGATCAAAGCATATGATTTTTCACTTTATTTGGGTTTTTATTTTGGGGTTTTGGTTTTATATGATTATTCTTTAACAAAAATAATATGGAAACATGTTTTGCATGATAATAAATGTATGACCCAGATTAAATTGCTTACTAATTCCAGGAGAGGGGCGGCGAGGGGGGGAGGGAGACAGTTTGGATCATTTAACTTTGGAAAACTTAGGTGGAAATTTCTTATTATATGTAATTGGTAAAATAAAACATCTTTATAATAAAGGGGGGATGAAAAATAAATAAATAAAATAGCATCTTGGTGGTTTCATAGGAATCTTTCACTCTGAATAAAAATTCGATTCTTGGAGATGGTATTTGCTTTCCTCCAGTCTGTTCTCCTCTTTAACAAAAGTCCCAAAGCTTTCAGATTATTGCTTTGAACGAGGGTATTGCTATTAATAAGAAATCACTTCAAGCTTATTTGTTGTTAGTTTGTTGTTTGTTTTTTTTTTTGTGGAGAGAGGATTGGCTATGAATACAGAATCCAAATTTGACGAAAAATCTTATTTTTAAGACAGAAATAATAGCCAAATGAACTTAATAGCTCTGTCTGATTTTAATCAGAGCATGTTAAGTAGCACTCATGAAATAATCTATCTGATAAGAAGTATGGAAATCAGCATTAGAACTATTAGGTAAAAAAGATAAAAGTCTCAGGAGAAAGCAAGGTGTTTATGCCCAAAGGAGTGTCTTTTTAGCTAAGGAGTAGAGAAAAACAAAATGGACAGTAGAGGGATGAGCCTAGAATCAAGGAAGACTCATCTTCCTAAATTCAAATCTGGTCTCAGACACCTACTAGTTGTGTGACCCTGGGCAGTCACTTAACTCTGTTTACCCATTTCCTCATCTATAAAATGAACTTGAAAAGGAAATGGCATTATCTTTGCCAAAAAAAATCCCAAATGGTGTCATAAAGACATAAGAAAAAACTGAAAAAAAAAACAAACCCCAAACTAAACAATAAAAAAAAATTGACTCAAAATTTGTTCACACAAGAAATGAGGACAAAATTAAGTAGGTAGTGTGAAAGGGAATTTAAACTTCCTTTGTTATTTTTAACTTAATCGGGGACTTGGACTTCCCCTCCCTGATTTAATTTAATTAATCAGGGACCTAGAGGTCTTTTTACCATTGAGATGTGCAGAGAAAGACTAGCCCACAGTGAAAGGAAGTAGAAACCAGAGAGACAAGAAGTGACATGGAAAAGAATTAATAAAAGGCAAGACCAAAGGACTGAACATTCATTTTTCTGCATTGAGATTCTGTGTTGGTGGCCCTTGCTGAAAGAAGAGTTCAGCTTCAGTGATTCGCTTGAGTTGAAGAGACTTTCGAGGACTTCCATCTGGAGATTGGAACCTGGAGGCTGAGACTCTTCCGCTCTTCTGGCCGAAGATTAGAACCTTGTCAAGGGATTGAGAGACTTCTTCAGAGCAGACTTAGAGTGGTAGGCTAGAAAATTTCTTATCTCCTTCCTACATTTCCCTCTCTATACTTCTCTACTTTGCTGTAATAAAGCTACTAAACCTACCAACAGACTCATAGTTTAATTATTATAAAAGGCAACCACAACTTTTTTAATTCTTACAATCTGAAAACACCCTTTTTAACTCTTACAGGAGATAAACCCCCATGGAATCAAGGATCCTTCTCAGCTAAACTTAAAAGCTCTTTGAGATAGGTATTCAATCATGCAACATTTCTTGAGTTTCTATTATGATCAAAACACTTCATGAGTTGCTTTGAGAGACACACAGAAAAGACATCTTTGTGTCCTCAAAGGTGCTTACAAGCTAATAGAGGTAAGAAGAGGTCATACTATGCAAGTATAATAAGGGAAGGGTGAGGAGATAGAGGGAAAAGCTTTAACTCCTAATTTAACATAAGGAATTTCCCCAACCGAAGGTGGATGTCAAGTCAACAATAATTTACTAAAATGTTACTATATGCTAGGCACTGGGAGGACAAATATAAACAGAAAGGCAATCTTTGCCTTCGATTAATCAATGAATAAATCAATATTAAGTTCCTAATGTGGTGGTCCCCCTAAGAAATCTTGGAGACCCCTAAACCCTAAAGGATATGTGATGAACAGATTGGCCTCTGACTGGAGGAATGCGGAGTAGCCAGCAGAGAACCCAGGTGCAAACAATGGGCAGCTGGGTAAACACTAAGGTCTCCAAATCTGATCTGTCCATACATTTATGCTATGTCATATATTTATGATCTAAGCATAAACGCATGCCTTCAGTTCATCCCCCAGAATTGTTGACTCTTTGCAGTCATGTATAATAGCTTATTGCTCATACCTCAAACATCAACACTTCTCTAAATCTGTAATTTAGAGATTTCTTTGAAGTCCATTGGGAGAACCAGGTGCATATTCCCAACTTCCATATTACTAACCTTTTGCTCTGTTAGCCTAGCCTAAAAGTGGGTTATGAAGTGACCCCTTTTTAGGTTTTAAGGTAGTTTACTGATAGTAAGAGAAGAAATCTACTAGGGTTCCTAAAATATGAAATCCTGCCCCAGACACTGGATGTATTACCCTAATCAAATCATTTGGACCTCTTCCAGCCTGTTTCCTTGTAGCTTTAAATCTGTGATATTATGAATGCCATCCATAAATCATCTGTAAACTTGTTGGGAGCCATCAGGTCATGACGTCTCGACAGTCACATGTGGTAGCTAAAGAGGCCACAGAGTGGCCCTTGGCAAGATGTGATTGCCCACTCAGTCCCCTTTGCATGACTTCTCTCATTAACATCCCTTACCTAAGAAATTGACATGACTACTATTCCCCCTAGTCTCAGAAGGAATAATGCAAGAGCAAAATACCTGTACCCTAATTCTCTAAAACATCACCAAAAGAGCAGACCCTCAAACAATCCCAAAAGACGACTATGGGTTAACTTCTATTTAGGTACATAATCCTCAGTAAAACCGCAGCTACAGGCCAAGCCCAGAACTTTCCCACTCATAGAAACTTATTGTCATGTAGCCACCACACAAATCAATCATAAAGGAGCATACAATATGGACATGTACATTACAGGTACACTAAGCTCCAAAATGCCTCAGTGACTTGATTTCACAAACTCAGAAATTCCCTAGTAAACCCTGAAAAATGATCAGTCTAATATTAAATCTGAATTGTGTTCCCAGTACCCCTCAACCTCAATGATATGATTGTTGAATTGTCTTTAAGAACAGAATCACTTCCACCAGCTGGTAAAAATAGGGGTGTTGTTTCTTTAGGCTACAATTATTCTCCACATGGACTAGGGGCAGGGGATCACAGGTGGGGAGAACTAAGAGAAGGAAGTTGATTACAAGCATGGGGTATTTAAAAGGATATCTTTTGAGTGCACTGATTCTGTTACTTCAGGGGAAAAATTCAGCTCCCTGCAATTCTTTGGCCAAATTTGAGATTCCAAAAACCCACCCTCATTATGGGGAAGCAGCTCAGTGGCTCAGTGAATTGAGAGCAAGGCTTGGAGATGGGAAGTCCTGGGTTGAAATCTGGCCTCAGACACTTCCTGGCGGTGTGGCCCTAGGCAGATCATTTAACCCCCATTGCCTACCCCTTACCAATTTTCTGCCTTCTGACAATAGGCATCTAAATGGATAATTAAAAAAAAAAAACAAGGAACTTTAAAGAGACTGGAGGTTATATTTTTAAGGCTTTTCAGACTCCGATGTTTTATAAAAATCTCTGTATTCTATTGCATTTTGCTGATTTTGTTTAAGATTTAATTTTGTGATTTTTAGTTCATATATTAGTGCATTCAATGCTATTCTGTTACACTGAATCATTTTAATGTACTGTGTTTTAACTACTGTTATATTCTGTTGCTTTTCCCCTATAACTATACTGAACAAATATTATTGAGAAAGCCCATATAAAAACAGCTTTTCTATTTTTGACTTTGTAAATTGTCACATAGAGGATAGATGGACTCCATCAGAAAATTGCTACAATTGTATAACAACCTTTGGAAAATTTAATGAGCTAAATATCTCAAATTGATTTTAAGGGTTCTTTAGACATGATTTTTAGAATTTTTTTCAACAACTCTGGTCATTTTGGCTGCCCCTAACAGGAGGTAAGGCCCATTTTAGTAGCTGAAGTGGAATACAATTATAACCCCCACCTCCCACATTTAGAAAAATGTGAACAGAAGTTGGGAAGTTAATCCCAGGGCATATAGCACCCCTGGATGGCTCTCCAAAAGAGGAGCATCCCTCATTTATAACTCTTCAGCTCACTTTACCATTTTACTAGAATGATATCTAGAATTCTTGATGATGTTCAAAAACCCAAAATAAGTTTTGCTTTGTTTAAAAATGTTTACCAAGGTTGAAAGATTTGCTATTTGTAAAAATTGTGACAAATATCCATCAGTTCATAGGCTTTTAAAAATGCCATACAGCAACTTATGTAAAATATGATAGTGGGTTTGTTTGTTATTTTAATTAACTGGACTATTGAGAATTTTGGGGATGTTGATACCAAATATTTGTAGTGGTACATATTTGTACTACTGTTCTTTATAAAAAAAAAAGTTACCTTGTGAAATTCATTTGCTTGTACTCACAGTGGATCATGGCTAGATATGAAGAGGAAATGGATCTCCTTTTTGGTGAGAAAGCCTTGTATTCTATATTTCCTTAGCTGACACAGTGTGCCAATGATTATAAGATTTTTAAAATTCTATTATATTTTTCTTGCATGTGCAAAATACTATTTCAGTTTTTTTCTCTCCTTTTTATATTTGAAGCACATGTCACCAGTATTAAGATTTTCTTTAACTTTTTGATTTTGCACTAATATAAGTTTAAAATACATTTGCCCTAATATCAATGCATAACCAAAAAGCTTGAGACTGTAAAAATGATGCCCACTAATTGTTTAAAAAAATTATGGGACTTTGCTTAATGATTCTGTCTGATTCCAGGACAAGACATACAAAAGAGCCATTTCACAGGGCTAAAGAAGCATAGCTAAACCTGAATTGTGCCAAAAGAGCACACAGGTCAACAAAGAAACCAATCCAGGAAGGACTGATGCACTTCTAAGCCAATACAAAGGACTTGAACCTAGTGTGAAGTCTCAAGGTTGCGGCATTTAACATATGTTAAGACGTAGGCCTTCCTTGTATCCACACTCTTTATGGAAATACTTACAGACAAATATACCTAATTTGGCTCCTACTTGGCTTCTATAATCTAGTCCCTTTTCTGTCTTTCATAGTGTGGCAAACTTTCTGTAGTCCTGGCTGACTGGGTAAATGCTTACTTGATTATATAATTTTAATTGGGCCCTAATTCAAGGACCTATTATGGATTTATTTTTCCTTTACTTGGAATTTTTACACATAAGACTTTGATAGTCTACATTTTCATCCAGAAATTATCTTTTTTTATTGGGATTTTTTTCTGATGTCTTTTTAATTTCTCTTGCCAAATGATTCATATACCTCATAACTCAGCCATGAATCCCTAAATGATCCGTTTTTTTTTTCACGGTGGGAATATAAAAATATTATTTTAAATTGCAAAGTTTAAATTCCCTTTGAGAAGAATTTTAGTTTAAGAAACATGCAACCTCTCTGAATCCAGAAACTGAACTGTTTGGAGAAGATACCATGAAGATGCTTCCAGACCACAAGCTGCACAAGATCAAGAATGAACTTTGGGTGTGGTTGATTGAACATTTATATTTTCATGCCAAAGGGGACTGCCCCCTAATTGGTTTTTTTGTCAATGCATCTAGCAATTATTGGTTTTGTTCTTTTCCTCTTATCTTCAAATTATTGTAATCTTTAAGTTGATTATGTTTTTATGATCCTTTGTGGGATCACAATAAGGATCAAACGGAGCATGTAAAAATGGAGATTTGAACCCCAGACTTCAATCCCCATTAGTCCTTGGCAGTTCCCAGAATTCCCTATAATATCACATGAATCCCCACCTGGGCCTAGAACAAAATTTGTATCTAAACTGACTGTACAGCCTACTTATTCTCTCTCTCTTTGCTTCCGCTTCTAAGCACACATGGCTCTCAAGATGTAATAAGTGAATTGTGAATGGAATAGTGCTCTAGGCACATGCCTTCTTATTTTGTATTTCATTATCCTTGATTTCTAATAATCTTTAATAAACCTCTAAAAATAGAATACTTTTAGTAGAAAAACTAATTTAACTGTTACAATACCATGATCCAGGACAATTTTGAAGAACTTTCCAGAGAAAGAACTGTTAGGAGTCAGAATGAAAATCATAGTTTGTTTTTATCTTGGGATTTTGGCTTTATATGAATACTCTTACAATAATGAACAATATAGAAATGTTTTGATGATAAATATGACCCAGATCAAATTGTTTACCATCTCTGGAAGCAGGGGAGGAAAGAGAGAGAGACAATTTGGATCTTATAACTTCTGAAAACATGGAGAATTGTTATGACATGTAAATGGGAACATAAAATCTTTTTAAAAAATAAAGTAAAAAGTATCACAGAGAAATCCATAGTTTAGAACTGATTTAGAGGCCGCTAAGTAGCTAAGTGAGCACAGCACTGAAGCTGGAGTTGGAAATTCATATCTAGCCATAGTTAAGTATCTGCTGTTTGGAACCTTCCCTTAGCCTCAGTTTTCTCTAATATAAAAAATAAGGATAACAAAGTTCTACTTCCTGGAGTTGTTATGGGGATAAAATAAGATACTATTTGTATTTAGCATAGTCCCTGGCACATAGCAGACACTTTAAAAATGTATTCGATTTCACTCCAGTACTGTAAGATGTTAGCTTACACTTAAATTACTAACCTCTGTAATTACCTTTTTAACCAATGTGTTTTTCTCATTCCAAAATCCCACTTTTTGTTACAAAAACATAATTTCCCTTATTGAAATGCAATTTTCCAGTAGTCTAAAACTGGAATTGTGAAAGACCTCACTATTTGAAGTGTCAGGCTCCATCGACACAAAGGGAAAGGGAATTTTCAAACAAAATTGATAGGTGTGCTAAATCAGGATGTCTGTGACCAACATGTTGTAGTCCACCCCCACAATAGCTAACTTTGACCAAAGCTAAGTAGCTCAGTGCTCTCCTTAGTCTATGAGGGCACTGGCAGGGAAGCAAAAAAAAACTTGTTGGGTCCTCAAAGGAGGAGAGTAAGATTCGGGAGGAGGGCACAATGGAAGGGCAACAAGGAAGGGCCCTTACATCACCAGAGAGGCTGCTAAGAAGGCAAATAAAAAGAATGTTTGAACTTCGTTTCTCTTTAATATTCAGTTTCTACAATAATTACAAAGTTTTGCTTTGCAAAGACATTTTTAAAGACAAATTTTAAAAAGTCAATAGTTGAGCATTTTCTATTTGATTACTTACATGGAACAATGACTTGGGTAAATGAGGTTACTACGGATGTAAGAGAATCATTTGATCAGCTGGCAGCCCATTTTACCTATTAAAGAACTAAGAATTTAGGAAACTTTCATTTAGCTTGATCTTTCGCTTTTTCTCACCTCTAAGACAGGAACATAATCTGGTTAGTATAGGTCTTATGGAAAATTTTAAGATTTTAAGATGGATTACAATTGAAAATCTAGACAGATTTTCTTACAATGCCACAAAGATCTAGTTCTCCAAGATATAGGTAATTGGTAGATGTGCCTGCTAAATCTCCTATTATGAGAACACTAACTTGGGATACAACGAATTTATGTAGTATCTTATGTAGAACCTCTTAAAGGTTCAGAATTAGAAACAAGATTTCTGATTAACTTAGCAATTAATTAGAAACAATTTCTAGTGCTTATATGGTATCAGGTACCTACCCTTCACAAGGCAAGGGATAGGTTTAACATCCTACTTAAGAGATACTTCCAAAAAGGATTTTACTCGATCTCAGGACTAAGAGCTGGAAGGTCCAGTTTCTGAGTTGGCCGAAGGACTTCGGAAGCTACCAGTGAAGACCTTGATTTCCTGCTTTAATCAGTAGCTGCTTTCTCTCCAGAAATCCTACTAGTTTCCTCCATCTGCTACAAACACAGACCCCTGAGGGGGTGCTGGCTAGGATTCTCTGATCAGAGTCCAGCCCTCCTGAAAGTCCTCCTTGACTATTTGAACTATTGAACTATTTCTAAGTTAGTCCTTTAGGATATACTAGCATTTGGATTATAAAAAAGGCATTTAGCTGGGAAAGGGGCAGAGACATTTGTGGGCACAGACATCGGCCCCTTGGACCTGCAACTGCATAGATAACCTGTCAGGGCTCCCTCTACCCACTTCCCCTCAACCCATTTACCTTATCCTTTCAATAAATCCATTAGTTAACAGTCAGATTTTTGGTTGGCCTAATTCAATAAAAAGGGTGTTTAGGTCACTGGGGACAGGCCCCAAAGCTTGAGGCCAGTCCTTTTGTGGAGAGGCCAGACAAGGCCTGCCACGTATCTCTTTTGGGGAAGGTAATATAGAAACCTTCCCCTAGAGCTGCTGACAGGGAAGACTGACATCTCATCCCCACCATTACTCCAAAAGGGACTCAAGGAATAGTCTGCTTGAATATCACTTGAGAAGGTGAGAGAATTATCTTTCCCTCTCTTATAGTTTACCTTAAACTCCTGCTCCTGTTCACTCTAGGGAGGGGGAGAGAGACATGTTACCATTTTTCTCTCTCAATAGATTTTTACCTAATTCTTTTCCTAATCACTGGGTCCTCCCCAACTTCTTACTGGTGTAACACCTCCTCCAATGAGGCAAATCATCCATTATACAAGAAAGAATCTTCTTTTTTACACCATGTAACCCAAACCATTATTCTTGCTTTACATTATTTAAAGAAACAAATTTTTTTAAAATAAGGATTTATCCCCAATTTCAGTTCATTCCATGTTGAATTAATGACTCTTCTTTTCTTGAATCAGACAATCTTGAAAAGAACTCAAACTCAAGTCCATGGCATGGAAGAAAAACTTAATAGTTTGCTTAATTATCATGTTTAGTCCATTTCCAAGTAGTGTGTCAGGCTCCAGGGTGCAATACTATCCTTTTTGGGCCAGAAACTGCAAATATTGTCCTCGAATTTCAAAATGATCAGCCGGACGATTGTATGCTGTCCAGACCGGTTCTCCAACAAACAGTCTCATCGCCTTAACGTAGTTCTAAGAAAAACAGAGAACAAAATTACTGAAGCACAGCAACTCTGAATTTGTTGTTTGAAATAAATTGAGATAAGCCTCCTTTGGGGTCTTAATCCTTGCCAAAAAAAAGTACCTCAAAATTGATCCAACCATTCTGGAAGGTGATTTGGAATTATGTGCAAAGGGTTTTTAAAAAAAGCTTGCCCTTTGATCCAGCCATACCACTGCTGGGTTTGTACCTCCAAAGAGGTCATTAAAGAAGTGTTTTACAAAAATATTCATAGCTGCACTCTTTGTGGTGGCAAAAAATTTTGGAAAATGAGGGGATGTCCCTAATAGCTGAACAAATTGTAGTATCAGATGGTGATGGAATACTACTGTGCTGTAAGGAATGATAAAAGTGGAGGAATTCCATGGAGACTGGAAAGACCTCAATGAACTGGTGTGGAGTGAAATGAGTAGAAGCAGAAGAAACAGACTGAAACATTGTGGGACGATCGAATATAATGGACTTTGCAGTAGCAGTACAATGGTCCAGGATAATTCTGAGGGATTTATGAGAAAGAATGCTATCCACATCGAGGGAAAGAACTGTGGGAGTAGAAATGCAAAAGAAAAACATGATTTGTCACTTGTTTATATGGGTATATGATTTGGGGTTTCGGTTTTAAAAGATTATTACAAAAATGAATATTATAGAAATAGGTATCAAGGGAACACACGTATAACCCAGTGCAACTGCTTGTCACCTGCAAAGGGGGAAGGGAAGAGGAGTGGAAAACAACAGGAATCATGTAACCATGGAAAAATATTTAAAATAAAAAATAAGTTCCCCAAAGGGTCCCTATTTCAGACAGCAGAGTTGTTAGAATAAGAGTCATCTCTACCCTACAAGTACTTCTCGGGCTCCTTTTCTGTAGGAGGTTTTTCTAGACTATTTCAGAGTCCAGCTTTAAGCCACAGGAATATAAAAGTACCTAAATGTCTGCTGCTAGACTTTAAAATGTAGAGCCCCAGGATCATAGATGGAAAAGTTACCAAGGGTCTTAGATCTACATCTGGACCAACCCTTCCCCATCCACTTAACAGATGGGGAAATTGAGGTCAGAGAGTAGAAGAGTTAGACAAGATCACAAAGGTAATAAAAGTTAAGATTTAAACTCTGGCTTCTCTGACTCCAAAACCAGTTCTTTTTCTACTGTACCATCAATACCCTGTCCTACCCAGTACCCTCAATGACTGCTAACTATACCAACTATGAAAATAAACCAAAGCCTGAAGAAGCAGGCACCAGTCAAAAGGAAAAGCTGAACTTCTGACCCCTCCTTCTCATGACCTTTTAAGTTTCCCTGAGAATGTGTGTTTGCAGGAGACCTGAATTTTGGCTGCTAGTAGTCATATGCTTCCCTTAGCCTGTTGATAAGGAGAGAAGTAGAAAAAGATGGAGACCAGGGGACATGGGGATTTTAGACAAATGCAGGTTGGACCCCATTCAATCAATAAACTTAAATGTTAAATTGAATTGGAATTTTTTGAAACTGTGAAATAGATTTCTATAGATCTATCTCCCATTGCCTCACACAACTGTGTCCACGGGACTTCTCAGAGGCAGTACTGGGTAGAAGCAGCATAATGGATAATGGATGGGAATTGGTATGAGGAAAACCTGGTTCAAATTCCAGCTTATACCCACTCAACTAGCTTAGCTGTGTGACCCTGGGAGAGCTACTTAATTTCTCTGGGCCTCAGTTTCCTCATCTGTAAAATGAGATAATTCTCCTTGATAGCCGCTAAGGACCCTTCCACCTCTAAATAGCTGACCTTCTAAACTCAGTGAGCATGATTGGCTGCATGTCTATTATTCCCTGATGACGACATCAAGGAAATTTTCTATTTTTATTATATATATATATATCACCAAGGAGATATATTTTGCCCAGAGTGCCATTGTCCATAAGGAACACATATGAATATGGAAACACAAATGAACTACCACAAAATAAGCCTCCAAGTTCTAGATTAGAACTAATGCTAGGTCGTCTCCTTGACCAAAAAAAAAAAAAAATATATATATATATATAAGCCATTAGTAATAACACTCAACACTCACACACCAACATTTCATATGGCTAGTAGAGACAAGGCTCTCTGTTAGGGTTTATGTCAGAAGTTATCAATCTGTACTTGGAAAAAATTCAACAAATCATAAATTCTGTACTGTTTCATCCAGGGTGAAGCGATGATAAATCCCAGCTGGAAGGGTTATCATGTCCCCTTTCTCCATGAAGATTCGGATCCACTTGTCTTCTTTATCTCTTACGTCAAAGTAGCCACTTCCATCCAGGATATATCGAATCTCATCATCAAGGTGTAAATGTTCTTCATAAAACATCTTGATCTAAAGGAGGAGGAAATGATGAGGGAAGGACTAAAGATCTAATATGCATATTAAGAGGGGCTCCTTCCCCCTAGAAGCAGCATTCAGATTACGTGAAGGAGCACAGAACTGGAATGAAATGGAAATTCAATCAAACACCATGGATACCCACTGTATTTTTGCAAACTCCTTGCCTCAGAGACACAGTATGAGAGTGACTAGTAGAGACAGGACTAGGGGGAAACTCAAAAGTTTTTTTTTTTAATCTTAACTGTTTTCTTTTGTAATCCTGTTATTTTATGCAATTAAAAATATTATTCTGAGAAGGGTCCATAGGCTTTATCACATTGCCAGAGGGGTCCGTGGCACAAAAAAAAAGTTAAGAATCCTTGCATTAAATACATATATTAAGACGCAAAAGGGGGCAGCTAGGTGGTTCAGTGGATTGAGAGACAGGCCCAGAGGCAGGAGGTCCTGGGTTCAAATATCACCTCAGATATTCAAATATCACCACTTAGCTATGTGTGGGCAAGTCACTTAACCCCCACTGCCCATCCTTATTGCTCTTCTGCCTTAGAACCAATTGGTTCTAAGATAGAAGGTAAGGGGTTTTTTATTTTGTTTTGTTTAAGATAAGGTAACATTGTAAAATGCTTACACAAAGAAATAAAGAATGACTTAAATGACTGGAGAGATAATATAAGTACTTTTTGGCTGAGATGTACTAATGCAATAAAAAAAAATTCTACCTAAAATAATTTGTTGATTTAGTGCTAGCTCAATCAAATAACCCTGGGCAGCTCGGAGGCACAGTGGATGGAACACTAGGCTTGGCGTCAGGAAGACTCATCTTCCTGGTCGTAGATACTTACTAGCTATGTGATTCTGGGCAAGTCACCTAATTCTATTTGCCTCATCTTTTTTCTCATCTATAAAATGAGTTTTGGAAGGAAATTGCAAACCATTTCAGCATCTCTACCAAGAAAACCCCAAATGGGTACCAAAGAGTCAGACATAACTGAAACAACCGAACAACAAAAAATGGGGATGACAAATGTTATAGGGTGAGTTAAAAGAAGGGTTCAAACTAGCTACATATATATTATATACATAAAATATAATATGATGTAATATAAAATAAAAAGGTTTATTTAACTAAAGGGAGAAAGAAAGGGAAGGGAATCGGGGACTAATTTACTTCTAACTGACACTTTCTATAATTATACTAAACTAACTAATAAATTAAAGTTAAGGAAAGAAAGGTTGTTAGAGGCAAGGACAAAGGGTCCAAAGAAATCTCACAACACAGGAGTCCTTTCTTTGATCAAGCAAAAATCCCAGTGATAGCTCTGTAGGTCCACACAGGATTAGAAGGGGAATGATGATTAACCCACACACTGTCCACCAGTGTGAGATAACCACTCCTTCAAGATGGTTCAATTTCCTGGCAGCTTCAAAGTCTTTTCCTTCAGAGAGAGCCAATTCCACTCTCTTTCTTCTTCCAGAGAGACAGTCAGTCCCAACTGCCTCTCTCCTCAGTCCTCTCAGAATGTTGGCCCAGTCCTTGACCTGTGGGAGTCTCCTTGCTTCTTGCAAAGCTAATCCTTTACAACACAATAAGAACACTGGGGGGGGGGGGGGGGGGGGGGAGGTGATTGTGAGGATTAAATAAAAGAGCACATTAAAGTTGCTATTAACTATTATTTGTTGTTGTTTTTTTAATCTGTAAAATAACCTGTGGGAAGAAATGGTTTACCTCTTCAATATCTCTGCAAAAAAAGAAAAAGAAAAAGAAAAAAAATCCAAATGGCATCATGAAGAGTTAGGCATGACTGAAAACTCCACAGAACAATCAAACAACCAAGGGGGATATTATGTAGACCTTCACGAAACAATTCATTTGTTTAAAAAAAGCCAGAAATATCAAGGGAAGTCCTGAAAAGAGTAGGGATGAAGAATCTTCCAAAGCTCAAATTATACCAAGAGTCACATTTCCTTCTGACTAAAAGATAGAAAAGTAGGAATGGAACATTCTAGATAAGAAAGAATCAAAGTATCTATCTAAAACCCAAAGCAAGCAATGTGGATAAACTAGAAACTATTTCAACAAATATGGGAGGAAAACAGATAGCTCGCTCATTCTCCCCACTCTTATTTGGAAAATCCTAGGGAATCAGTAAAGATACTAATCTGAGATAAATAATAGATTCATCAAAGTTTCAGGCCACAAGGCAAATCTTCAAAAATGAAATGCATTTCTACATAATAATAAAACCCTAAACCCAAAAGGAAATCTTATTTCAAACAACTACCAAGTACATAAAGTATCTTGGGATCAATCTACCAAAGTACACAAAAGACTTGCATAGTTTCAATTACAAAGTCCTCCTTAAATAAATAAAAATCCAAATAACTGAAGGAATATTCAGAGCTGATTGCTGGACCCTGCTAAAAAAAATGACAAAGTTACCAAAGTTAATTTACAATTTTTTAATGCTATGCTATACCAATCAAATACCCAAGAAGATAATTTTATAGAACTTGATAAAATAAAATAAAACAAAATTCACTTAGAAAAACAAAGGATCTAGAATATCAAGGGAAATAATTAAAACAGGAAGGAATGAAGAGATAAGAGAAGACAACTCTCCCAGAACTTTTGCGTAGATGATCCATAAAGCATGGAATCTTGCAGAGTATGTCAGGTATTTTTAATATGTTGACTAGTTTTGTTAATTTTTTCTGTATTATAAAGGATGATTTCTTGGATGGGAAAGGGAAGGAATATGGTGGAAAAGTATAATTTTTTAAAATTCTTGCTGCTGAAAATCACATTCATAACTCTTCTAGGAGGAATAATTAGAAACAATTAGGGTCACCTGAGCTATCTGGGCCTCCATTATTAAAAGATTGAGGAGGAAACATTGTTGCTCTAGGGAAAAAGAAACAAAAAGACTAATCTAGTAGACAGACCAGAAGAACAGTCCACTTGTAGTACTCGCGTTTGTTTTGTTCAGTTGTGGCCAACTCTTCCTGGTCCCATTTGGGGTTCTTAGCAGACACTGGAGTGGTTTCTCATTTCCTTCTGCAGCTCTTTTTACTGAGGAGGAAACTGAGGCAAACAAAATTAAGTGACTTGCCCAGAGTTACATAGCTAGTAAGTGTCTGAGGTTGGATTTGAATTTAGGAAGATGAGCATTCCTGATTCGGGCCCATCACTCACTGCCCTACTGTCATACTCAGTATGTAACAAATATCAGAATTTGGTCAGATCCAAAAAAATAGAAATAGAAGACCAAATTAGTTTACAAAAAGTTTATAATGTCCATATTTGAATTTTTTTATTTTACTTATTGTTTAGTAATTCTATTTTTTACTGTTATTGTAGGGTTTAAAAAATAACAAGATAAATTCCTATTTGTTGAAAAAAAGTGTGGATGCAATCTCCAGTCACTTGTAGATCTCCTTCTTTCAAACTCAGAATTTCACTTACCTTTTCCTCATAATTTGGCAATTTGTCTTTACAAATGGTTATGATGTCCATCCAGCAGTATTTTCTTTCTTTTCGGATCTTCTCTAGCTCTGGGTCATCCTCATACTTGTCAGCATCCAGCTAAAAAGATTAAGAAAATAGCAAATTTAAATACTAAAACATTAGTCTAAAACAATTGAGTCCCTTCTATGGACAAAACTCTATGCTGCATAACTGTACAAAATAAGGAATGCCAGCATGAATTTGATGCTTCAAAAAACTATTACTTATTCAAAAATGGCCTTGGAAAATGCTTTTCTGGCTAATATTATTGAGTTGTTTCAGCTGTGTATAACTCTTGATGACCCCATTTGGGATTTTCTTGGCAAAGATACTGGAAAGGTCCATTTCCATCTCCAGCTCATTTTACAGATGAGGAAACTGAGGCAAGCAGAGTTAAGTTACTTGCCCAGATCACAAAGCTGAGGCCAAATTTGAACTCGGGAAGATGAGTCTTTCCGATTCCAAGCCCCGTGCTTTATCCATTAGGCACTCACTGCACTTTCCAGTTAACAAAGCTAGTGAAACTGGCTGCACATTAGCTTGGGCAGTCTCACAATTCCCCACTGAATCACCAACTAGTTGCTGGGCTGAGAGCAAGAAAAAAATTGGAGAGAAATTGGAGTTCATAGAAGGCCATGTTCTGGATAGTCATGGCTCAGCCCTGGGAGCCCTTCTGTCTCAGGGGTCGCTGGGGGGCAGGGCAGAGGGTTGGGTCTGGAGTCAGGAAGACCTGAACTCAAATGCCACCTTAGGTATTTACTAACAAGGTGACTCTAGGGAAGTCATCTAACTTCTTGGTTTCCTCAACTATAAAATGAGGACAATGATAGAAGAATGATGTTGTGGTGAGAATCCATTGAGATAATATTTGTAAAGTGCTCAGCACAGTGCCTGGCACACAGGAGGCGCTTAACAAATACTGATTTCCTTCCTTTGACTTCTTGGCCTGAGGACCTAATTCATATGACTGGATAGACAGCTGAGAAATGATGGACAAACCAGAGATTTTGAATAAATCCCCTGGACATCACTAGGCTGCCCTCAAGGGAAGAAGGCATCGGGGGAGTAACCAGAAATAAACAGAAGCGCCATTCGGCCAACCCTCCCCTGGATGCAGCCATCACACCTGCTTGTCTGCTGCCAATGAATCAGTGCCAGGGCCTCTGGGGGAGGCTAATACAGGAGATGAGATGCAAACACTACAGCACAGAGAAGGGCCGGCCAGGTGTCCAAATTGGGATTTTGCAGCTTTTGGTTAATGCCGGAGACTCTAAGTGAGTAGAAATTAGACCTATAGGAAAAGCCTTCCCCAGTCTATCTGGCATTGATTTAGCCCCTTTGGGCAGCACAAGAGCTCAAGGCAGTCGCCAGCCTGACTCGGTCAAACTCATTCCTATCAGGTTTTTCATCATGTTCCCCAGACAAGTGCAACAACAATCCTGGGCAGCCACATCCAGAGGAGCACTCCACTGCATCAACAACAGTTCAGTTCAAACAAATGCCCATTACACGCAAGGCACAATATGCTGCGTGCTTGGAGGAAACCATAAAAATACAAATTAAATCCCTAGAGCTGGTCCTTGTCTCTGGGCCCACTATACTAGCATAGTTATACAAGCATAAGGTCAGATGCCAAAAGAAAATAAACCAATATGTGAAGACATAAATATTTACACTGGCTACAGATCTAAGGAAAATGCATGTCACTGGGTGTCCGAGGCACAATCACCTTGATATATCAGGCAATATAAAACACTTCTACCTCAGAGTACTTCGAGATACAGGATTTCTAGAAGGGAGGGTCAGTACTCCGTCCATTGATCTAGATAGGGAAAGGACTGTGGAGTCTGTCTAGTCCAACCCGTCATTTTTCACATGAGGAAACTGAGGCCCAGACAAGTTTGGTAATTTAGACAAGTTCACAAAGGCAAATAGAAGATTCCAGGCTAAATCCTTTGATGCCAAATTTTGCACTATGCTACTCTGCCCTGAAACTTCTCTGACTCAAAAGTCTACTAGAGGCACTATGGTAATAATAGTCTAAAAATATGCATTCCTATGATTAGTCAAAATGGGTTTTTTCCTGAATTGCATATAGTGAAGTCGTCCCACTAGGGTGTTTCCAACACATGGAATTAGGAAAATCCATGGACCAAGGGAAGGGCATTCCTTGCTGAGTTGGGAGGAGACCAACCATAAGCCAAGGGCTCCATCTTTTCTGAGGGTGTCTGCTGAATACCAAGAACCAAAGTACTGAGATTAGAAGACCGAGAGGACTGACTGCTAGTGCATAGATGCAGCCCAGGAATCAGTATCAGCTGAGACCAAAATGCAGAATTAGCCATCTGTCCTACTCAATTTGATTTCCATGGCTTTGATTTCTTTCTTGTGACTGTGTGGCTTCCCTATACAGTGTGCTGGTGTGATCATGGATGGGGTCAGTCAAATTGCTTCCCAAGCCTCTTCCTAACCCAGTTGGCCCTGTAAAGGTACATAAACTCCTTCCATGAGAACTCGTGAGTTTTTTTCACTATATCTAGGCCAAAATTTAATCTCTAAGTTGTTGCTGTTATTCAGTCATTTTCAATCTTCATGACCCTACCTGGAGTTTTTTGGTGGAGATACTGGTTTGCCATTTTTCCAGCTCATTTTACCAGTGAGAAAAATGCTTTCCTCATAAGAATCCTCTGATGTAAGTAACATTATTACCTCCATTTTATAGATGAATAAACAAATAGGATATCAATGTTTTAGAAGATGTTAGAGCCAATAATCAAATTCATGTCTCCCAACTTCAATACTCACTCTAATATGCTAAATATACACCAACTCAATGAGATATTCTGGAGCTATTCCATCTTTCCTGATCACCTCCTCCCACCTGCCTCTCTCCTGAAATTATCTTCTTTTATTTTGTTATGTATTTATATGTTGTTGTCTCCCTTGATGAAAGGTAATCTCTTATAGCAGGAACGATTTTATTTTTGGTTTTGTATCTTTAGGAACTTCTAATGTCTGGTATATAGAAGGTGCTTAATAAATGTTTGTTGATTAGTTATTTCAATTCTACAAGCACTGGGGCAGCTAGGTGGATAGAGTGCCAGACCTGGAGATAGGAAGTCCAGGGTTCCAATCTGGTCTCAGACACTTCCTAGCTGTGTGATCCTGGGCAAGTAATTTAACCCCAGTTGCCTAGCCCTTAACTGCTCTTCTGTCTTGGAGCCAATGCATAGTATCAGTTCTGACATGGAAGGTAAGGGTTTAAAAAAAAAAGTAATTTCAGCAAGCATTAAGTACCTACTGTAGGCAGAGCATCATGCTAATCATGCTGGGGCAGGGAATAAAAAAATAAAATTTAGCTAATATCTTTCAATTTATCTGTTTTTTATCTGTAAAGTATGCAAAAGAAAAATAAGAGCGAATATTTGCCTCCATGAAAGATGGCACTTTGCTGAGCCCAATGTTACACTGAGCCATAGAAAAAGGCAGATAAGATTATATATTCACACACATGCACAAAAAAATCATAAAGTCCTTTGTCTTGGTGATAGCTAGTATATAAAAGCATCAGATCAGGAAACCTGGGTTGCAATTCTGACTAACATTTTTAGCTCTGTGCCTTTCTCAGATTTCTCACTTGCAAAATAGAGCTTATGTCCATAATTCATTCATTTATCCATTCAGCAAGCATTTATCAAGCACCCACTATGTGCCAGGCACTGAACTAGTTACCAGGGAGTTACTAGAGAAAGGGTACTAGCAAAGACAGTTAATCCAAATTTATTTCTATTTTTTTAGGAATCATCTTTCCCCAACATAGAACCTAGATAAAGTATCTTACCATCTCAAAAGGCTTAGAAAATACTGATTAATGCCCTACTACTTTGAGTGAATACTTTGAGAAGCCCAGAAGGAAGAAAGGAGATTAAACAGCTCATATTTAGAAAGAGCACTTTAAGGTTTTCACAAATTTAAATAAATGTAAGCTACATGCTTGAGTGCACACAAATCTTTGCTAAGGCTAAAGTTACCGATTATGTCTATAGAAGGTACAGAAACAATAGTATTCAATATGGAATGTGGAAAATTAAACCAGGTTTCTTCATTGCATACTTAAAAGAGTTAACGCCTTGCCCTCCACTAAGAAAAATCTCCTTAAGATTCCGCTCTTCTATGCAACTAGCTCATGCAAACTGGCAATCTACAAAAACAGTTCAAGAATTCAAAGAAACACTCTGAACATACTTTGTTAAGTACTGAGTAAAAGTTATTTATGAAAGAGAAAATCTTCCAGAGACTCACTATTTCTAATTTGCTTCAATCTGAACTCAACCTTGTTACCAGAACCTCCAAAATCTGGGGCCACCCCACCTTAACCAACAATGGGAAGGATTTAATACTTCCAAATATACACCCTCTGAACTCTATGGACCAGTCTCTCTACCTATATTCGTTTTTTCAAACCCTTACCTTCTGTTTTAGTTTCAATTCTAACACAGAAGGACAAGGGCTAGGGGTTGTGACTTGTCCAAGGTAAGGAGGAAGTGTCTGAGGTCACCTTTGATCCCAGGTCCTCCTGACTCCAAGGCAGAAGCTCTATTCACTTAGCTCTATCTAGCTATCCCTCCCCACCTAGATTTTTCACTCAGTCTAATGCTGCATGAGCACTCAGGACCTATGCTCAAGTTGTTTCGTCACTTGGAAAGCCCAGCCTCTTTATTCTTTCCTCTTCACATTTTTCCTGACTATAGAACTACTTCTGTCTCTGCCCAGATGTACTCATTCCTCTCCAAAATACAATTCAGGTATTGCATCGTAGATGTTAGATCTCTCTCTCTATCTCTATATATGTGATTATTTGTGTACATGTTATAAACACTCAGTAAAATTTAAGCTCCTTAAAGGCAGGGATTGTTTCTCCAGTGCCCACCAGAATGCCCTGCACATAACTCTCTTCTCTCTCTCTTTAATCTGAATTTCAGGGCTCCAGTTTCCTCATTTTCTAGATTGGGTAGTTTAGGCTATCTAATAAGTTGATTTGTCCCTGGTCACTCTGTGGATGGCAGCTCTGAAAAAAGAACCTAGGTTTCTTCTCCCTTTTCCACAATTGAGTCAGAAGCGTCACTTAAGAACCTTATTTACAGAGCAGCTAGCTCTCCCCTGCTTGCTGTTCTACATTTTCAAATTCCTGATTAGAATATTTGTAGATGGCATAGTCTAAAGTTTGGTTGTTTCTCCTTGGTCTCAAAAAAAAGGCATTAAAAGTTTAACTTGCTTCCACAGTGCTTGTCATAGGCAGATACTTTTCACATGATTTCCTCTACTTCTTTAAGCTTTTTCATATGATTTTTGTCTCATATGAACTATAAATGATCATAAGAGTTCTTCTGTGTCTCCAATCTGTTGGTTAACGAAATGCAGAGCACAGTGTTCACTATAAGGACGGACACCAGGGACTAGTTTGGTGTGCATAGGATGAAACGGGTCAGAGATTTAAACTTCTATTCAGAATGCTAGGTTTTACTTTGCCTCACTGGAGGCTGATCTAGTTAAGATGAAAATCTTTTTGCTTTGAGTTTGTTGATAACTTTTTTTTTAACCCTTACTTTCTATCTTAGAATCAATTCTGTGTATTGGTTCCAAGGCAGAAGAATGGTAAGAGCTAGGCAATGGGGGTTAAGTGACTTGCCCAGGGTCACACAGCTAAGGAAGTATCTGAGGTCAGATTTTGAACCTAGGACCTCCTGTCTCCAGGTCTGGCTCTCAATCCATTGAGCCACCCAGCTGCCCCCAGAGTTTATTGATAACTCTTAAACAAGCTCCTAAATAGCAGTTAGATGACTTGGGACCATGCACTTATGGATTAGTGGAGTCATTGGAGAGATGGGTTTAAATAAAAGATGGCTCAATGAAGCTCCAGCCTCTGAAACAAGAGGCAGAGTAGAGGTGTGAACTAAGGGAAGGATTTCTAGGTAGAAGGAGGAGACATATGATCTGAAAAATATGAAAAATTCCCTACAAGAAATGGTTGGAATTCTGATGTTGAGAGGGAAAAGAGAAGAGAATATTTATTTTCACTTTACAGCTAAGCATGTCTCTCTCTCTCTCTCTCTCTCTCTCTCTCTCTCTCTCTCTCTCTCTCTCTCTCTCTCTCCCTCTCTCTCTCTGTAATTTAATTATTTGTGTACATGTTATAAACACAGTAGAATTTTAAGTTCCTTGAAGGCAGGGGTTGTTTCTCCAGTACCGGCCAATCTATAAAATGAGCTAAAGAAGGTAATAGTAAACTACTCCAAGTATCTCTGCTAAGAAAACTCTATGTGCAAGTCAAAGTGTCAGAAACTGAAGATGCCTAAACAGAAAAAACTGACTTAAAAAATCAACCTCCTTAAATTTGAGCCAGCAACTCTGGGGTGTTGAATTTCAATTTTCAACAACTTCCTGCTTACAAAGACCTGTGTTATGTCAAGGGGATTGACACGGAAGGTATTAACTGGATGGCAGGTCATTCTAGAATACTTACAGCAAAGAAAAACTATTTAGGCTTTCAAATCTGCTGCTGGGGTGCAGAGAGAGGGAGCATAAGGCTTAGAAATACATGTAATTTCTGTACTACTGCCAGTGCCCAATATTCCTGATTTCTTCTTTCTTCTTGATTCCTTCGCTTCTACTAATCCCCTTATCTGGAATGGGCTCCCCTCCAACATCCTCATTTTCTCTTCTAATTCTCACCTCCTCTCTTAAGATCCATTTCAGACACTACCTTTTCCAAGAAGCCTTCTCCAAGTGTTCTCTTCTACCTCCAAATCAAGGCACTTTGCGTGAACCTTTCTTTGCTGTCTTACCCTCCCTAGTTGAAGAGTGAGTTCCCAATTCCCAGGTGAGAGTGTGTGTTTTTCCATGTCTGCATCCTTAAAGCCTGGTATACAAGGTCCTGTGCACAGCAAACACAATCAGGGAGAAAGTAAAACCAGAGATCATGTCCAGTTTTTTGAGATGGACCCATAGTTCAAAGTAACTTGTCATAGTATCTCAAAGATAGGATTCCTATCCATATCTACTCCTCCAAATCAATTCCTTTCCTCACTACTTTCTCACAAGGACCTCTCATTTTTTTTGCAGGTTGGCACATTTTGAGCATATTTTCTCAAAATGGGGGCACTTAGTTCTCCTTACTGCCACCTCTTCCTGCCCAGAAAGCACTGGTTCTGGAGTCAGAGGGCATGGATTTAAACCCTGTATCTGATCTTTTCTTACTGTTAGTATGAAATTGGACAAATCATTTACCTAAACCTCAGTTTCTTCCATTTAGATAGGTAGGTGGCACAAATGGATAAAGTACTGAGCTTGGAGTCTGTAAGATCTTATTCAAATCCTGCTTTGGTCACTTTCTAGCTGTGACCCTGGACAAGACATGTTTAACTGTAAAATGGGAATCCCAACCGCATTGGGTTGTTAGGATTAAGTGAAATAAATCACTTTGCACAGTGGCTAACACACAGAAATCTCTTAATAAATGTTTGTACCCTTCCCTTCATTTATAAAATGAGGGACTTGGACTTGATGGTCCGAGGTTCCTTCCAGCTAGAAATCTACGTTCCTATGAAAGGTAGGATTCACAGCAAGAAAGTCACTCTCCAGGAGAATGAGCCCAACATTAAAAGGTGTCTTGGGGACAATGGAAATAATTTTGGAGTTAGGAGTCTGAGCTCCTAACTTCAAATCCCAAATCTGCGATTTGGGTGACCTTGGGTACTTTAAAACCTTCTCTGGGCCCCAGTTTCCCAATCTGTAAAATGGAGGGATTCAGATTAGACCCCTCTTACTTTTTTTTTTTAAAACCCTTACCTTCCTCTTGGTGGAGTCAATACTATGTATTGACTCCAAGGCAAAAGAGTGGTAAGGGTTAGGAAATGGGGGTCAAGTGACTTGCCCAGGGTCACACCTAGGCCTGACTCTCAATCCACTGAGTCACCCAGCTGCCTCCCCTCTTACTTTTTACAAAGGTAGTTCTTAACTGGAAGTCCTCAAACTTGTTTTCAAAAAATATTCTTATAATTAATCAATTATATATGGTTTCCTTTGTGATCCTAGGTATTTTATTTCATTCATTTTAAAACTTTTTTTTTTTTGAGAAGGGATAGGCTTTGCCAGGTGACCCTAGAGGTCTATGACATTTAATAGGTTAAGATCAACTGGCTTAGCATTCTGTTGACTTTGAAACACTATACCACATAGATAACTGATCTCATTTTATTCCAAAGGATTCTGAGATATCACCCAGTTTTTTGGTTTTTTTTTTAAACCCTTACCTTCCACTCCAGAATCAATACTGTGTATCAACTCCAAGGCAGAAGAGCAGTAAGGTCTAGGCAATGGGGGTTAAATGACTTGCCCAGGGTCACAAGACTAGGAAGTATCTGAGGTTACATTTGAACCCAGGCCTTCCCATTTCTAGATTTGGCTCTCAATCCACTGAGCCACCCCACTGACTTCATTACACCTAGTTTTAAGACATAAGAGCTAAAGTCTGGAAACTCCCAGAACAGCCCTAAAAGAAAATCAATTAGTAAACATGTATTAAGTGCCTTTTATGTGCCAGCCACTGAGTTACGTTCCACTATTCTCTTTGTGCCCATATTTCACTTATGAGGTACATATACATGAGGTTAGAGAAAGTTCCAAGATTTTTTTTAAAATTCAATATTTATATAGCAGTTTTAAGGTTTGTAAAGTATTTGGCAAGAGCTATCTTTAATCTTCACAATACCCTGTAGAAAGGATTATCCTATTACAGTGGTTTTTGTTTGATTCTTCAATGACCCGGCAAAAATGGGAATGGGTTGCCATTACCTCCTCCAGCTCCAGTTTACAGAATAGGAAACTGAGGCCACAAAGTTACATGACAGGCCCGAGGTCACACAACTAGTCTGAAACCAGATTTGAATTCGGGGAACATGAGTTTCCGGACTCCAAGTCCCCCGCTGGGGCAATCATGGAATGTTTGCGTCCAACTCCCTGATTTTTTATACAGACACTACACGAAGTTCCCAGGTCCCAGTGCTAACCAGCGTCTGAGGATGGATCTGAACCCTAGGCCGCAATCCCAACCCCTATGCCGCTGCACCCACACTCCGCCAGCAAGCAGCCTCTCGCAGCTCTGCCAATAAACATGGAGCGGCAGCTGGCATGGACCTCCCTAGGTCACGGCGGTCCCAGCTGGGCAGCAACGGCGCGGGCTCCCACCTCCCGGAGGCCAGGGGACTAGGAGGCACTCTGCTCGGGCACTCTGCGGAACTGAATCATGGCGAAGGATGGGAGTTTCTTCAGGGCTCTCCCCCCCAGGCTCCCGGGAGCGCTCCCCGCTGCTCCCCTAACCTACTTTCCAGTAAAAGACGCCGAGCTGCTGCAGATGGGCCAGGCTGACCGGACGCTCCGGCTCTAATCTGTGGGGTCTCCTCTGATCCTCCTCAGAGTCATCCATATACCAGGCCTCCACCATCTCGGTTCCGTGGGACGCCTCCCGACTTACTCGAGAAACTCTAGTAAAAAGACGCAGGGGCAAAGGCTGTCAGAGAACCTGACTCAACAGGCTCCACCCCCATCTCCCGGCGCTTTTATTTTACTTGTTACCCTAATGGCGCCACCCACTGGCCTGAGGTCACGAGCCTAGGTTGTCCGGGTTCTGGGCCTCTAAAGTTCTGTTAACCCTTACTTTCCTCTATTTACTCGCATTTGACCCAGCCGGGCTGTACAATAAGAAATTCCAGCTTTCAGCGAGCCCCGAGCTTTGGCATAATACACAAAGTGAATTTCCATAAAATGGAATTTTTGTCAATTTTGTCGATTACGCTGGTCTCAGAGAGTCTCTCCAAACCCAAGACTAGCTGCATTTTTTCGGATTTACACCCATCTCCACACCCCAGCCTCCTTTTGAATGTTACCCTTCTTCCCCAGTCTCTACGAATTCAGGTATCTGAGGGGGGAAACCAGAACGGAAGAAAGTAAGAACTCTGATTTGTCCAACCTAAAGTTTCTTTGACTTTGCACAAGATGTCCTTATCATTGCAAATGAGGCTTGTGTGGCTGATAGAGAACCAAAGAGGATACAGACTTGTCCAGTACTTTCTCACGCATTTATTATCTTTTAGTGAGCAACCAACTGAACTTTCTGATTTAAAAGTTCCTCCTTCTCAAACATTATACAAACGGTAACACTGTGGGACCATCAAAGGTTTTGCTACTAAAAGCAATGCAGTGATCCAGGACAATTCTGAGGGACTTGTGAGAAAGAATGCTATCCACCTCTAGAGAAAGAACTCTGGGAGTAGAAACAGAAGAAAGCATGTGATTGATGACTTGTTTATATGGGTATATGATTTGGGTGTTTGGTTTTAAAGGATTACTCTTTTACAGAAACAAATACTGTGGAAATGAGTTTGAGTGATATATGTATAACCCAGTGGAATTGCTTGTCAACTCCAGAAGGGGGTAGGGATGAGAGTAGGGAGAAATCATGTAGCCATGGAAAAAAAAAATTTTTTTAATTAAAAAATAATAAACTTATAGTCTAATAAGATAAAAAGTTCCTACTTCCCAACCTGTTTTTTAATCCAGTTAATAATGATTGATGATAGTGTTAACCTTGAAAAAAAAACACAGAACCACTAAAGTAGTCAGAAAAACCAAGTCTTTAATCAGGAAAGAGATAGTGTTCAATATTCGGCTGCTACACAAAGTCAAGGGCCTAAAAACCAGAGCTCTGGCGCTCTGGCATGCTGGTATCTCAGAGAGGATCACTGTTCTAGATGATTCTCCAAAGATCAATAGAATTTGGAGAACTTATATACCATTTGTGTGTAAACCTCAAATTTCCTTAGACTTATAAATGTTGGAAATTTCACCATTGGGATATTTCATACTTGGAAAATTTCTTACTGATAGTCTATTGGAATGGGAACCCCATAGGCATGGGAGGTTCCTTCTCTTCCCTTCTTAAGATTACTTTAGGACAGAAACCCTTTGCTGAACAATGGAAAGGACTTTGACCTATGCTTAAGCATAGAACAGGAATTTCTTTGAGTCTTGATTGATTTTAGAATTGATACAATGGAGATACTTGGAATAAATCTCCACCCTATTCAGTCCTAATAGGATTGAGTAAGGGCTGCAGCCTAGATCAAAATTTAATTATTCCAATCTCTACCATACTCAAGTTAACAGGATTTAGAAAGGGCTGTAGCAAAGGAGTAAAGATTTAATCATTTGAAAATATGACCTTCAACAGACATGTGCAAAAGCCAGAAACCTCTGGGCGGTCCTGGGTTAAGCTAGAGCCTCCATTGGCACAGGGAAATTGATGAACAGGGATTGGTATATGGGAGAACTGAGGGGAGGAACTTGGAGGGTTTTCCTTAAAGATAGGGGGTCTGGAGACTCCAAGGGGGGTTGAGGAGGTTTTGGTCGGTGTGGTTCCTGGGCTCTGAGGAGCTTGCTCTGAAGGAAGCTGAAGGTGGGGGCCTCTGAGACTGTTTCTCCATTTTGGACACGTGAGTAATAGGGACTGATCTCCTTTCTTTGCCCCAGCTATCTAAGGGCTTGGGCCTTTTGGCCCAGCCTAAACAGAAGGGGTATTTAAGCCCTATTCCCTTCTCTCCCTTTTTCTCTCTCTCTATCTCCAATTCCTTTCTTGCTCCTATTGTAATTAAACTCCAAAAAAGGCTGACGGCTGACTTGAGTTTTTCATTTAGGAATTACATAGCTGATTCCTTGGCGACCTTAAATTAATATATATCAGTCTTTTAAAGTGATTCCCTTGTAACATGTGGGACTAAGGAGAGGGAAGTATGATTGACTGACATTACCAAGGAAATGAAAGGTCCAAACTACACTGACAGGATATAAACAGGGTTGGGGAAGAAATCATAGCCAGAGGCTGGGGTATCAGAAATTGGTCTACTTTAAAAGATAGTGGTAGTGGTAGTCTCTAGGTGACCGAGAATGACTATTGTCTTTGTGCATTATCATCTGGGAAAGATCCAGCCAAGGTCTGGGCTACCTGGGAGAGGACTTTGATAGATGGTAGAAACTACCAGGCCAAAATACTTAACATTTGATTTAGATGGACTAGTTCCAAGGAACTAGGACCATTAAATGCCTTAAGGTCTGTTATTCAGTCTGAAATGGCTAAGTCTGGGACTTCCCTCAGGGTGAATTCTCAGGGGACAGGAACAGAATTGGGGTCTCCAGATTTCAAGTTGACAATAGCTTGAATTTATGGAGCACCTTTTTCTAATGCATCTCATTTTTTAAAGTAAAAGATAAATGTGTAGAAAATAACACATTTTCAAATAGTTGATGTCCAAGATCTCTTTACTTATCTTCTGAATGTCAAGGACTACAAATTAAGTGATAAATTCTTTGAGTTAATGTCGACCTTGAAAGTTTATATAAGGTTACTCTAGAGAGAAATAAATCAATAAACATTCATTAAGCACCTACTAAGTGCCAGGTATTGTGCTGAATTAGTGGGGAGAAAAAAGAGGCAGAAGACAATCCTGCTCTCAAGGAGCTTATATTTTAATTAGGTTACTGGAAGGTTAAGTCTGGGACAGATTGAGTCTTTCAGAGAGGGTTGTGGATGACTTGAAAGCCTGGAGTGCATCCAAAATGACCTGAGGTCAAATTATCCTTGAGTTGATGAGACTCAACAATATAGTGCTCAACAATATATGTATAGGTCAGCAAATAACCAGCCCAAAAAATGTCCTAGTACTCTCAAAGGGGTGAAAAAGTACACATCCTCTGGGGAAGGATGCAGAGTCCCCAAGGCTCCCTTCCCAATAACCTCAGCAAGATGAGCTGATCAATGCTATAAATGTCTAAAGTGCATTTATTGAGGGTTTTCTACACACTAGACACCATAATTCAATCCAAACTCTTCATCTTACAGAGACCAAGACCTCTAGATACAGGCTCAACCTTGTGGCAAGATTCATTTGTTTAGTATTCATTCCACAAAAATATATTAAGCTTCTATAATTGTTTTCTCCACAAAGGGAAACAATTCTGATAAAGAGGAAATTTGTATTTTATTCTATTGCCTCTAGGATAAAATACAAATAGCTTAGCCTGACATTTGAAGTCCTCCAAAATTTAGCTACAACCTACCTTTCCTGGAATATTTCTCATCACTCCCTTTAATGGGCTCTGCCTTCTAGCAAAACTATACTACTCACCATTCCACCAAACCAATCTCGGGTTTCTATGTATTTGCATAAACCATCCCTCCTTTCCCCTAAAATGTACTTTTTACCTATATTTGACTTTCAAAATTCTTTTCTTCTTTCCCAGACCACCTCCTTAGACCTCCAGCTATTAGCATGCTCTCCTTCCTGGAACAACTATCTTGTGTTTTATTTTTTTTAAAATCTGAGGTGATTGGTAAATCACTAGGCAATCCACTTCACAGTTAGCTAAGCCTTGAAGGGGGGCTAGGATTCTTTTTTTTAATTTTTTATTGTCATGCAAAACACACTTACATATTAGTCATTGTTGTAGGAGCCCCCAAAATAAAGCCATCAAAACACTAATGTGAAAGAGGATTCCAACAGTTCTTTCTCTGAGGTAATGTTCTCCATCTTGTCTTTCAGGATTGTACCAATTCATTGCAATCCTGAGAATAGCCAAGTTTTCACAGTTGATTATTGTCCATTATTGATGTTATTGTGTATAGTGTTCTCTCGGTTCTGCTGATTTCACTCTGCATCAGTTCCAACAACTCTAGCTTTTTCTGAAATCATCTTGCTTATCATTTCATATAGGACAATAGTATTCCATCACCAAAGAGTAATCACAGTTTGTTCAGCCATTCCCCAATTGATGGACATCCCCTCAATTTCCAGTTCTTTGGCACCACAACAAGAGCTGCTATAAATATTTTTATGATGTCCCCTTTTTTATTATCTCTATGGGATACCAACTCAGTAGTAGCATTATTAGGGAGGCTAGGATTCTGAAAGTCAGAGATGAATCAAGAATTCACTGATCAACTTATATTTTATAAAGGTATGCTCAAATGTATGTACCTGCAAGGACAGGTAACAAAGAAGCAATAAATCAACAAGCATTTATTAAGAGCTGGCTATGTGCCAGGAATTATGGTAGGCATTGAGGACACCAGGACCAAAATGAAATAGTCCTTGTCTATGTCAACATGGAATCTAGAAACCCCCAAACTTGTAGCCTAGTAAGATCTGATGAACCCCAAGTTTTAGGACTAGCTTGTAAATTGGAGAACCCAAAGCTTGTCCTTGTTCCCTGTTCCTAGATGAGAATCTACCCTGAAGGGAATCTCTGGGTAGCAGTTTCAGACTGAATTATGGACTCTAAGATGAAAGACAATCCCAGTTAGGTGGGGCTAAGCAGACGCTAAGTACTCTTTTCATCTTAGGTAGTCTCCCCATTGTATCAGAGATCTTTTCCCAAGAAGACCCACACCTGGACAGGGATCATCCTTTTAGTATCCATAGTAAATAGTCCCTTCCCTGGCATCCTAACCTCTAGCTATGATTCCTTTCCCAAGCTTGATTGTATCTTGTCAGTAAAGTTTGAACACTCCCATTTCCTTGTAGCTATGGTAATGTCAATAACCTTTCCCTGCCCCTGGATTCCCCAAATGATATATAGGTCCCCCAAATTATTTTATTCCTTGGAGTTGTCAATCTAGAGCCGTTGGCTCTCCGAGGGATCAGTGACCAGAGCAACTAGTCTTGGGACTCTGCATGGCTTTGTAGAGTGCAGCTCTGAGTAGAGGCCTTGAGGAAAGCACTGAACCCCTTTCCTTAATTAAAGGGTGGTTTTTCTGACTATTAAATAGCTCTGTGTTTTTTCCAAGTTGACACCTATATGTATGTTTTTACGTATCAGGCAGCTACATGGCACAGTGGATCGAATTCCTTGAGTTAGGAGGTGCTGAGTTTAAATCAGGGCCCAGACACTTACTAGCTGTATAATTTTGGTCAAGTCACTTGGCCTATGTTTCCCTTAGTTTCTTCATCTGTAAAATGGGGATAATAATAGCACTTACATCCAGGGTGGTTGTGAGGATCAATTAAGGAAATATTTGTAAAGTGCTTAATGTGGTGACTGGCACACAGTAAGCACTAGAAAATGATAATTATTTAACATTATTGTAAAAATAATTTATTAAATAATTTCTTTTAAAATAACATGCTAAATGTTAATTAACAAGTAGGTTCACAATATATACTTACATGCAATCATATACAAATCAAATAGAAGTAATTTGAAGGGAGAAGTATTAGAATGGAGTCAGGAGGAGCTCAGGAGTATAGAAATTCTAAGAAGCAGAAGTGGATAAGAAGAACAGAAGAAAAGGAAGTGTCTAGTTTGAGAGTTGGGTGACTTAGCGGTACTAGGGAAAAGAGGAGGATCAAAGAAATAACAGGACTGTTGTTTGAGTTAGAATGAGGATAATCAACAACAGAGAAGGCATTGCTGCTCATTATTTTATCCACAAAGTAGGATAACCTTTTGATCAGAGAGGAAAAGGCAAAATGGCAAATAGGGAGTTATCAATTACTCAAAATAAGTAAAGAAATCTTTCAGCTGCCCTTGATGAATTTACATCACCCCAACCAAATAAATTATATACATCTTTTGGTACTGAAAGAATAGCTGGCATATTCACTTAGCCACTGTTACTGCTATTTTAAAGAACGTGGACCTGAGGGGGGGCAAATATTGTTCAAAATGTCTCTGCGTTAGCTGGAATTACATTGATGAGAAGAATAGTCAGTTTGGTTGAAGGAACTTGGGTCATATTTGCAGGGTTTTCTATAAAATAGACTAGTTAAGACCTCAAGTTATTTCAGTACATGGTGAAAATTCTGGTTCCCACAAGTAGTGAATGAGGAAAGAGGATTCCAGCTAAATCTCCTGAAAAGGAACTGTGAGTGAGGAGGAAGGTAGTGTATATTAGTTTTGGCTTTGGTTCTCACCTCCCCCACTCTCAGCTAGAGGAGAATTTTGTGAGCTTTTAAACTAGGTTTTAGACTTCCTCTTCACAGCAGCATCCCAGCAGCATCCAGGGAGACAGCCGTAGCTAGTGGCAATGTCCTTGAAAACCGAGGACAAATTGGAAGCAGATTCAAAACATTATATAGAATCCAACAAAGAAATTACTCATTCCATTACCAAGAGGAACTTTTTGACCACCCCACAAAGGGGAAAAAAAAGATTTCTAGCTACCAGGAGCTGGAAAGTTATCATTTTGCCAAATGTACAATTCTAAACTTGAACTCGTTGTCCCCTGGATTTTGTATGTACTGGTGGGAGGATGTGTTACAGACTTTGAAGGAATGTTTTGCACCAATGATACTACCTAAGTAAATACCCTTTTCTAAAAAGCAATTTTAAATCTGTCCAACTAGATCAGTGGTTCTCAATCTCTCAATTTGTAACAATGAGAATACATAATGCATATCAGGTATTTACATTCCGAATCATAACTGTAGCAAAATTACAGTTTTGAAGTAGCCACCAAAATAATTTTTTGGTTTGGGGTCACTGCAACATGAGGAACTGTATTGCAGGGTCACGGCATTAGAAAGGTTGAGAACCACTGAACTAGATGATTCTCATCTGATAATCATGACAAACACCCTAGTGGGGGCTCATGAATTTTTGCACTAGAAAAGACAACACCAAACCCTTCAGGGGTATCCCTAGAGTCCTGAGAAGTCCTAGAAGCTGATGCGATCTGGGGGCCCAACTCATCAGGATAAGTTGAAGTTGGGATAAGTCCCTCAGAGCATGTTACATATTATACTTTCAATTTTGTTTTGTCTTGCTTAAATTTCATTTTTTACTATAAACCTAAATATCCACAATCATGAATGTCTCAATATACAAAGAATGGAAAAAGAGGACTGCCCATGGAAACAAACTTATTACATATAATTTTTAATGTATATTAAACTTTATATCACAGTTATAAAATTTCTCATCTCTGTCCTCTTCTGAAATTCCTTTTGCTCTCTTCCATGCATTTAAAAAAATATTTAGTTGATGAAAAAGTACTAAACAACAAAAAGTATGGTGGAAAGAACACTGGCCAGAATCATGGGGGATCTGGGTTATCTGCCATTAATGAGTCCTGTGAACTTGGTCAAAACATTTCACTTCCCTGAGACAAAGCTTATTCATCTATAAAAGATGGCTTAATGATCTTTCTTTAAATCTCTTTGAGCTTGATAAATGTTGATTGTCTTGGACCCTTCAGCTGTGATTCTATGAAAATCATCAGGGTCTGTGATTTCATTGTGTCTAGTACTATGCTAAATGTTAGCTGGGTAGGTTGGTGTAAGGTCTTTAAAAAGGAGTGTAAGTGGAAGGTAGGAGGAACTAATCATTTCTAAGGTCTATTTCAGTACTAGTTTTCTTTTTTTTTTAATATTTAAAATCATTTTTAAAAGCTGTACCTTATTTTATCAATAACTTTGTTTTCTAAAGATCCCAGCTTTTGGGACAAAAATCCACTATTTCATAAAAACTGCTGGGAAAATTGGAGGACAGTGCGGGAAAGATTAGGTTTAGATCAACACCTCACACCCCACACCAAGATAAATTCAAAATGGGTGAATGACTTGAACATAAAGAAGGAAACAATAAGAAAATTAGGTGAACACAGAATAGTATACATGTCAGACCTTTGGGAAGGGAAAGACTTCAAAACCAAGCAAGAATTAGAAAGAGTTACAAAATGCAAAATAAATAATCTTGAATACATCAAATTAAAAAGTTTTTGTGCAAACAAAACCAATGTAACAAAAATCAGAAGGGTAGCAACAAATTGGGAAACAATCTTCATAAAAACCTCTGACAAAGATTTAATTACTCAAATTTACAAAGAACTAAAGCAATTGTACAAAAAATCAAGCCATTCTCCAATTGACAAATGGGCAAGGGACATGAACAGGCAGTTCTCAGCCAAAGAAATCAAAACTATTAATAAGCACATGAAAAAGTGCTCTACATCTCTTATAATCAGAGAGATGCAAATCAAAACAACTCTGAGGTATCACCTCACACCTAACAGATTGGCTAACATGACAGCTATGGAAAGTAATGAATGCTGGAGGGGATGTGGCAAAGTGGGGACATTAATTCATTGCTGGTGGAGTTGTGAATTGATCCAGCCATTCTGGAGGGCAATTTGGAACTATGCCCAAAGGGCGATAAAAGACTGTTTGCCCTTTGATCCAGCTATAGCACTGCTGGGTTTGTACCCCAAAGAGATAATAAGGAAAAAGACTTGTACAAGAATATTCATAGCTGCGCTCTTTGTGGTGGCCAAAAATTGGAAAACGAGGGGATGCCCATCAATTGGGGAATGGCTGAACAAATTGTGGTATATGTTGGTTATGGAATACTATTGTGCTAAAAGGAATAATAAAGTAGAGGAATTCCATGGAGACTGGAACAACCTCCAGGAAGTGATGCAGAGCAAAAGGAGCATAACCAGGAAAACATTGTACACAGAGACTGATACATTGTGGTACAATCGAAGGTGATGGACTTCTCCATTAGTGTCAATGCAATGTCCCTGAACAATCTGCAGGGATCTAAAAAATACTATCCACAAGCAGAGGATAAACTGTGGGAGTAAAAATACTGATGAAAAGCAACTGCTTGGCTACAGGGTTGGAGGGGATATGACTGAGGAGAGACTCTAAATGAATACTATAATGCAAATACCAACAACATGGAAATGGGTTCGAGTCAAGAACACATGTGATAACCAGTGGAATCGTGGGTCGGCTATGAGAGAGGGAAAGGTGGTGGGAGGGGGGGAGGGGAGGAAAAGAAAATGATCTTTGTTTCCAGTGAATAATGTTTGGAAATGACCAAATAGAATAATGTTTAAAATTAAAAAAAAAAAACTTTGTTTTCTACATAACATTAGGTTCTGAATACAGGATATTCCTCTCCTTCAGCAAAACATCTCTTGTAAGGAAACTCAGAAAGAAAGGGAAAAAGTCTCTGCCCTTAGGGAACATACTTTATTTTGATGGAGTTCACTTGAAGGTTGAAATAAGTAGATTACTTGATCTGGATTGATTGTAACTTGATCAAGTAACTACTCTGTCTGTATCAGGCTGTAGGCCTGGTCTGATGGGCCTCAGACCTGATTCACTGATACACCGAAATCTGACTGCTATTTTCTTTATACAAAAGGTTTATTTGGATATTTTACCACAGGGAAAGGAAGGAGGGCCAAAGGAGGTTTCCCTAAACATGATTTCTCTATTTCTCCGCCCATCAAGCTAAGAGATCCTCATGGATCTTCCTTCTTGACTTGCTGATGCTTACTTCTACTCTAAGTGCCTTTAAACCCCCAAACCCCTAGATAACTTCCTGACTATTGCCCCCCCCCAATATTGTTGGTAGAAGAGTTATAGTTCAGGTTGGTTTGATAGGGTGAAGGTGAATGACAAAGTCACCCTAAAGGGTCCAGCCAAATGGCTGCAACTTCACTTGCTGACAGATAGATCTTCTTGGCTCAGGTTGGTTCTTCTTAATAAATATGATATAAAGTAGACAACTGAAACACAGGAACAAGGTCGGTGGGAACAAATGAAACTCGGGTGGATAAATCTCTACATTGAAGACCAGATAGTTGATAGGAGAAATCTTAGGTTCAGGGTCAATAGCTTCAATTGAAAATCCATTATTCCCCTGGCAGGAAGTGCTCTCTCTCAGCTCCTCAAGAGACAGGAACAACTTCCCCCCAAAGAACTCTGTTTGTCTCCTTAAATAGGTTCCTGACACTCTTTAGAACTTTTTCCTTTTATGTTCCATGCATGAGCCAACCTAGGTTTGCAAAGTCAAGCATTTGTCTTCTGCAAACTCTCTTATCTGTCTTTTCCCTCTTACAAAATACAAAGTGGAGAAGGAAACATGTTCATTTCCTCTATTCTCATTGGATTGTAAGCTCCTTGAGAGTAGAAGCTGTTTTTTCTTTTAATTAATTGTATCCTCAGTGCTTAGCACAGTGCCTAGCACATAGTAGGCACTTAATAAACGTTTATTGGATTGGGAAAAAAATATTTAATTGATTTCCTTTTTTTCTTCTTTTTTCCATCACTATCATTGGCCACCAATTCCATTCCCCCATAAACTCCTTCCCATGGTAAAAAATATTAATTAATCACTCAATGAATCCAAAAGCACTTATTATGCATGTATTATTTATTAAGCACTGTGCAAAGTCCTGGAGATACAAAGAAAGACAAAAAAAATCCACTGACCTCAAGGATTCATATTCTATTGGAGAAGGCAACATGTTAATAACTATGGACATAAAAATATATACAGACTGTTGGATTCTACTTTCTAATCCACTCTTCCTCTGTTTTATGGATATGTCTATTACATTCACATTCATGGTTTTAATTGTTCTTTGTATTTTCCCTTCCATCATACCCTGTTATGCTTTTTCTTCTCTTTGTTACATCCCTATTACAAACAAAAAGAAGGTGGGGAAAGAGAGATAATTTATAACTAACGTCATCTAATCCTACTCTCTACCTTTTCCTCTTTCAACCAGAACAGATCTAGATTACTGGATCTTAGAATTTCTTTCTGTCTTTAAAATCCCCTTCTCCATAATGGACTTCTGCATTAGGGTCAATCAATCCCTGAACAATCTGCAGGGATCTAAAAAACACTATCCACAAGCAGAGGATAAACTGTGGGAGTAAAAATACCGATGAAAAGCAACTGCTTGAATACAGGGGTGGAGGGGATATAACTGAGGAGAGACTCTAAATGAACACTCCAATGCAAATACCAACAACACGGAAATGGGTTCGAGTCAAGAACACATGTGATACCCAATGGAATTGCGTGTGGGCTATGGGAGAGGTGGGGGGGGGGGGGGAAGGAAGAAAAGAAAATGATCTTTGTTTCCAATGAATAGTGTTTGGAAATGACCAAATAAAAATTAAAAAAGAAAAAAAAGAAAAAGAAAAATACATCAGTAATCTACAATTTCCATTTGATGATAAAAAAAAATAAAATATTTATAGAAGCAAAAATAAAAATAAAAATAAAATAAAATCCCCTTCTCCAGAACTGAAGACTGTGTTATATTCTTGGAACCAAAGTTTAGGAAGTCCATGGTTAAACTGAAGAATGTTCAGAGGAGTGGCTTGAATCCATATTAATTGAAAGAACTCAGGATATTTAGCATGAAGAATAGAAGATAAAGGGATATGATAACTGTTTTTCAGTATTTGATACACTATCATGTAGAAGAGGGATTAGATTTGTTCTATTTGGCCCTAGAGAGCAGAACCAAGAGCAACGGGTAGAAATGAAAAAAATAATAAAAAAAGAAGCAAATTTAAGCTTAATGTCAGGAAAAATCTTTTACAATCAGAACTTTCCATAAGTGAAATGGACTGCCTCAGGAGGCAATGACTTCTCCCTTACAGGAAGTGTTCAAGCAAAGGCTAAGTGCCTACTTGTCAGATACATTACAGTGGGAGGTTATATGGGGATTGTGGTAGATCTGTGGGTTAAACTAGATGGCTGCTAAGATCCCTTTTAACTCTAATGTAGTAGAGGGAGGTGGACATCTTATGAGCCTTCATCTGGCAATTTGTGAAGTCGACTAGAGGAACATGGATTTCCATTGCAGAGCATACACATTCTTTGACTGTTTCTATGTGCTTCCTATATGGTAAAGAAAAGGTCTTTTTCTTGGCTTCTTTGTGACTTCCACCCCTCACTCTTGGTCCTGCTCTCTAGGGCCAAATAAAACAAATCTAATCCCTTTTCTACATGATGATGTATCATATATTGGAAGCTAGATATAGTCATCATATCCCTTTATCTTCTGTTCTTCGAGCTAAATATCCCCAGTTCTTTCCAGCTAGAACTGAGAGTGCATACAAATGACCCCAATGGAGAAACTTGCCCTTCACGAGGAAAGGCATTGCCCCAGAAATGGGACCACTGGAGAATATGAGGCTTCCTGGGCAAACCTGTAAGGGGGTATGGGGGGGGCTCATCCTGCTTGGGTGTTCTTTGGTATAGGGCCTTATGAGATCTTAAAAAGTTGGAAGAGCTACAAGAATTTTCATGAAACAGAGCTTGGATGAAAGGGCAGCCTCAGGGAGACCCATCAGCTGCTGATTGACAGACTTTGAGCCACCGTGTCCTACAAGCATGGGAGTGACACTGTCCACTGGCTATGGCATACTTGAGAGGAAACTTGCTGCTTCATGGCAACCTCATTCATTTTGAGCCTAAAGGCAGCTGGGTGGCTCAGTGGATAGAGAGCCAGGTCTGGAAACTCAAGAGGTCTCGGTTTCAAATTTGACCTCAGATACTTCCTAGCTTTGGGACCCTGAGTAAATCACTTAACTCCAATTGCCTGACCTTTAACTGCTTTTCTGCCTTGGAACCAATACTTAGTATCAATTTTAAGACAGAAGGTAAGGGTTTTATTAAAAAAATTTTTGTTTTAACCTACTTGCCTTATGGTCTGACATGTAGCCAAGAGAATATGGCCCAAGTTCTGAAGGGATGTGTTTGCCCTTGCTATCTTCTTTTATTTTTTAATTTTTTCCATTTGAATAAGTTTATTTTTGCTATCTCCTTTTAGTAAATATCCTTATGTTAAAAGTTTGTTGTTGTTGTTGTTGAATCATGCCTGACTCTTTGTGACTCCATTTGGGGTTTTCTTGGCAAAGATACTAGAATAGTTTGCCATTTCCTTCTCCAGCTCATTTTACAGATGAGAAAACTGTGACAAATAGGGTTAAATGATTTACCCAGGGTCACACAACTAATACAGGTCCAAAATTTGAACTCAAGATGATCAGTCTTTCTGACTGGAGGTCTGACACTCTATCAATTATGCCACCTAGCTGCCCTATGCAAAATGCTAATAGGTCAGACTATTATAGGGGTGCTAATAATTGAATAATGATGGAGAAAAGATACCAACTGAAACTGGTGATTGATATTGGAGAAACAGTATAGGGCCTGCCTCTAACATTAGAGACATCCCAACCCCTCAGGCCTAGAACCCTGAGGAACAGATAAATATCTATGCTCTGTGAACCAGACTTGTTAGTGGCAATGGGAGCAGGAATGAGGACCTCCAGAGTTTATATAAAATACACAAAGATTTTGTGATTCTGTAAGACATTTCTAAAGATAATTGCACTTTCTCCCAGATCACCAGCCTCCTGGAAGCAACAAAAGTATACAAACATTAAAGTAATTGCCTTTTCCCCCTTAAATTCAGGAGCATCCTAATATCAGAAAGGCTTTAAAATTTTCCCTTAATTTGTTGTATTACCTTTACTGGCTTAGTACTTCTGATTTACTTGGAAACATACTGGTATTGCATGGAATGTTAAATGACAACATTCTGTTACTTTGCAGACGTCTGTAAAAATAAAAAAAAATTTAAAAAAAAGAAGAAAAGGGATCAGTAAAATTGTTTTAAACTGGATATTCCCTCTTGTGTCTGTAGGCCTCTATCCCTTCTAGTTTCTTCACTGCTGGAGATCTATCCTGTTCATGAATTGCTGGAACAAAATCAATTCCACGTGGGACTTTCTGTGCAAAACTCTTTCCCCTCAAGGCTAACATTGAACTAATGTATTCTACAATGAAGAAGCTAAAGAGTTATCTGGATGATGTAGACAGTGGGGGGTAGAATGAGGTATAAATAATAGAAAATATAGCAATAGCTAGAAGGTACATTGGAGGATCTGATGGACAAGTACTGCTTGAGAGAATTTTGAATTATAGATAAGAAGTTACTAGTATAAGACTCAATCTATAAATGATTTTAATAGTAAATATATGTTCTATTAAACTGAAGAATTAATAAGGGGTTCTTCAGGACTTAGATCACAAGAATCTAACTAAGGAAACCATGATGACCTTAGTATAAGTCTAAAAAGATATGTTTAATGGCATGAGTAATGTGAGGTTTGGCAAATATCTTTGAACAAGAATTATTGTCCAAATTGAATGTCAAAGTCAGCAAGCTAGAGATGGCATTCTATTAGCATATCCCAACTACTTCTTCATATAAGGAGAAAAAAACCTAAATGCAAAAAAATACTGAGACATTTAACTCATGAATAATAGGGTCATGCTAGGGACAGATATATTATTTCTTGCTAACTTTTCTTAGTTATAGCAACAAGAAACACATAATGAATAAAAGACAGGTTCTGAATGTAGTCACAAGAATAGATTTTTTGATATAGCTAATCTTTAATTAAAGTAAACTATTTAAAATAATCATGGTATTTTGGGGCACTTTAAATATGTCTCTTATACAAACCCAACAGTTTAAAAATAGATGAACCCCTACTCTTACCATCCCCACTACCCCCCACCCACCAAATAGCCCAGATTAATCTATTGCGTATCACCATTTCATCCCTTTGTGTGGGAAAAAAAATTCTTTTACCAGTCAGAAAGACTGTGTTCTAGACCTGGTCTACTAATCTGTTTTACTGATGAGGGAGTAGTATTTAGTAAGCCTGTCCTTGAAAAGGAAGAGATAAAGCTCTTTTTGTTCAAACCCCAAACAAAAACCAGGAGGAAATGCCACATTAAAAAGAAATTTAGGGTGGCAAGGGAAGGAGAGAATCTGAATAGTAAAATGTCAGAAAACAAATGTCAAAAATTGTTTATATGTAATTGAAAAAGTTAAAAAGAAAAAAAAATTTTTTATGAAATCAAGTCTTTTTGATTGCTCTTCTGGTAGTTGAAGACTCTAGCTTATGTTAGAATCAGTTACCTGATTTAGACATAGAAAATTCTTCTTAACTCTGACAAATCAATGACTGTTAATCTCTATCTCAACAAAGGATTTCTGGGCTTCAATGCAAGCAAACCTCAAGGTCTCACTTCCTCAACTGCTACACAGATAAAATCCAGAGCAAAAACAAAAGAGCTATGTTAAATCAGAAGGACTCAGGTATGTGGTTCTACATTCTGACCTTGAATATATATTCCTGGGAAGAACAAAGTCCCTTTTCATTATTTGTCATTCTAGCCAGCACAAAAGTTCTCTTGAAATTTATTTAGGCATCTTACTCATTTACCAACATTCATGTCTACAAATGCTTTGGATGGATTTTGCTGGACATTTCCTTGTATGACTACTGTAGCTCCTCTGGTCATTTGAGAAGTTCCTTATTCTGCCTTTAAAAATAAGGCTTGACAAAAACTTCTAGGGAAACTGGAAAGCAGACTGGTGGAAATTAGGTGGAGACCAACATTTTATATCATATATCACAATCGTCCTTTGTTTTCAAAGAGAACCAATGACATCTCAGGATAATGTCTTGACTCAAACAAGTGTTTGATTTAATTAAGACCGAACTGCACAAAGTTGTCTGCCTCACTCTCTCTTTCAGAGTCAGATGGCAAGACAAATGTCAGGACAACTGGCACTAGCCCAGGATATAATGGGTGTCTCTGGCTTCTTTGATGTTTAATGAAGCTCTAAGTGCCCCCACAGAGCCTACTTCTCCCATCTTCATGGTCACTGAAACAGATTGTCCTCATCTGTCCATTCCACTGGGAAAATCTTCATGTGCTTGCGATAGACACCCTCTTAACTCACGGAAGCCGGTCAGTTATCCCAACCTAGTTTAGCCTGTTTGCTGAAATGGTTTTTCCAAGGTGTAGCCAAAGTGTGATGCTATAAATGAGTTACAAACGAGAGTTGAATAGATATAAAAGGTGGATGAGCAGCCCTGAAAAGAGCTCAGGTAAGCCCTCTTACCAAAGGTGCTAGTCCTCTCTGAATACCCCATACACCTCTATGCCAAAATAAACTTAAAATGGATATATGGTCTGAATATTAAAGTCATACCAAAAACAAAGTGAAGAGAAACATATCAGGCTCCACTCACAATTACTACAGGAGGTGTGTTCTTACCTACACAAGAGATAATGGTGATTATAAAAGATAAAATTATTTTGACTATGTTAAATTTAAAAGTTTGAAGCAGCTCATGCAGCTAAGATAAGAATGAATGTGGGAGAAAATCTTTGTATCAAATATCTCTGATAAGAGTCTATTATTTAAGAAACATTGTATAAACCAAGTTTATATAATTCTTTATACTTTTACAAAGTCATCCTTTAATAGGTGATGGAAGAATATTAATTTACAGCTCTCAAAAGAAAAAGTGTAAGCTACTGATCACCATATGAAAGAATGCTCTGAATCTCTAATATATGTGCAAAAACAAATACAAAAAGCTTCCCAGGTTCTTTGCTATGCATCCAACAAATTTACAAAGATGCCAAAAGAGACAGTCAATGTTGGAGTAGTCGTGGAAAGATAGGCACAGTTAGTGGAGCTGTAAATTGGTCCAATCATTCTGGAAAGCAACTTGGAGTTATGCAAAGAAATGGGCTAAAATAGTCATACCTGATGGCCCAGTGTTAGGCATATATCCTAAGGTAATGGATGAAAAAGAAAGGGTTCATCTACACCAAAATATGTATAGCAGTATCTACAAAGTAGATGCCCATTGGTTGAGGAACAGCTAAACAAACAGTAGTGCATGAATATAATGAAATATTACTTTCCTATAAGAAATGAAGAATATAAGTAATACAGAGATGTTTGGAAAGACTGACAGGAGAGCTCCCAAATGGTAATGTCTTTGTTCTTGAACTCTTTAAATTATAAGCAGAAAGTGGTTTGGGTCAGAGATTTTTCAAATGGGAAAATTCTACTTTTTTTGGATTTCTTTTTCTCTAATCTACCCTGTTTAGAATTTTTTTAAACCCTTACTTTCTCTCTTAGAATCAATACTGTGTATTGGTTCCAAAGCAGAAGAGTGGTAAGGGCTAGGCAATGGGGGTCAAGTGACTTGCCTAGGACCACACAGCTGAGGTCATATTTGAACCCAGGACCTCCCATATCTGGGCCTGGTTCTTAATCCTTTAAGCCACTGAGCCACCCAGCTGGCCCCCCCTCCCTCGTGTAGAATTTAATAAATGCTTCTGAGAGATTTGTGCCAAACTGGCAGAGTTTTCACAAAGGTCATTCTCTTTTGCTGAGAAAAGAGAAGTAAAATCATGAGTCCAGAAGGTGATGGACTAGAGGTAACATCTCCGAATATGACCAATGTGTGAATTTGTTTGCCTATACTACTTTTATTTGTTATAACACAGTATGTGTATGAGTTGCGGGGAGGATGGAGAATAGGAAGATGGAAGAGATATTAATAGTGATATTAAAAAAAAAGAAGAGAAAGGGGAGAAACACTTTTTAAAAAGAGAGAGAAGGATGTTCATAAGGAGAATATTGGCACCATCATGTTAAATTTACTATATGCTTTAAAAAAAAAAAAACCCTTACCTTTCATCTTGAAATCAATACTGTGTATTGAATCTAAGGCAGAAGAGTAGTAAGGGCTAGGTAATGGGGGTTATGTGACTTGCCCAGGGTAACAAAGCTAGGAAATGTCTGAGACCAGATTTGAACCCATGAACTCTTGACTCTAAGCCACCTAGCTGCCCCTATTATACTTAAATTTTTTTTTCATTTAAGTATTTTTCCATGGTTACATGATTCTTGTACTTTCCCTCCTTTTTTCCCCTCCCCCCTCTCAGAACCGACAAACAATTCCACTGGGTTATACATGTATTATCACTCAATACCTATTTTCATATTAATCATTTTTATAGTAATCTTTTAAAAACCAAAACCCCACATCCAATACCCACATAAACAAGTGAAAAATCAAATATTTTCTTTCTGCATTTCTATTCCCACAGTTCTTTCTCTCCATATGGATAGCATTCTTTTTCATAAGTCCCTTGGGATTGTCCTGGATCATTGCATTGCTATCAGTAACAAAGTAGATCACATATGATCATCCCACAATGTTTCAGTCTCTGTATACAATGTTCTCCTGATTCTGCTCATTTCACACCACATCAGTTCGTGAAGGTCTTTCCAGCTCTTATGGAAATCAAGCAGTTTATCATTCTTTATAGTACAATAGTATTCCATCATCATCATCATGTACCACAATTTGTTCAGCCATTCCCCAATCAAAGGGCATCTCCTCATTTTCCATTTTTTTGCCACTACAAAAAGGGCAGCTTTGAATATTCTTGTACAAGTCTTTTTCCTTATTATCTCTTTGGGGTACAAACCCAGCAGTGCTATGGCTGGATCAAAGGGCAGACAGCCTTTTAGTGCCCTTTGGGCATAATTTCAAACTGCATTCCAGAATAGTTGGACCAATTCACAACTCCAACAGTGTATTAGTGTCCTAATTTTGCCACATCTAACATTCATAATTTTCCTTTGCTTTCATATTGGCCCTATTATATGCTTAAAAAAAAAGATTCATGAATTTCATATTCAGACCTCTTTTTCCATTCTGTGCATATAAAAAAGTCTGTTTTTACTGATGTTTTTCAAATTTTAAAAAATTTTAAAGAAAATTTACTGAAAAAGTAAAATAAAAATGGAACATCTCTGTCTTCTTCTATTATCAGTTATCATTATCTGAACCAAACACTTCAAGCAGCAGTGCTATCCTTTCTTTGATCTTCTGATATGGTAAATCCTTTCCTTCTATCTTAGTTTCAGTTCTAAGGCAGAAGAGCACTAAGGGCTGGGCAATTAAAGTTAGTAACTTTCCCAGGGTCATACAGCTAGGAAGGGTCTGTGATCAGATTTGTACCCAGGTCCTCTGGAGTCCAGGCCTGGCACTCTATCCAATGTGCTGTCTTGCTGCCCCTCTAATATAGTACTTTTTTTTAACACATTATCTTTTTTTTTGTTATTGGGCTCAGCTTTCCTTCCCAAGATTTGTTCATTTTTCAGTTTTAGCACTGCTAAAACTATTCTCATATTACTGTGCCATACTTTTATATTTATCTTTTGGTACCTGCCCTTGCTTCCATCATCTGTACAATCCTTTAAAAAAAAAATCCCAGTTGTCCTCTATTCATCTCTCGCTCTCAGAATCCTTCTTTTCCTTTATGGCTCATCTCAAGTTGTCTGGGTATCCTCAGGCACCAGAATAGGAGCATTCAGGGATGGGTGCACATCAATAATTTTAGCTTTATACTGGTCAGACAAGAAAAGTGATATCTGAGGTGAGGGGCTGATAGGAAACTCTCCACATTGTGACTGTGAATCAGTCCTTAAGAAAGGGTTGTCCATTGGAAGTCATCTTTATTTTCCAAGGATTCATTGAATCATAGCTCTCATTGGGTGTGAGTGTTTGACTCAGCACAACCAGAGACAACCGTGTCAACCCCCATCCCATCCTGGAATTTGGATAACCTAGTTTTTGTTTTTGTTTGTTTGTTTTTAGGATATCCTAGTTTTAAATCTAGCCTCGGACATTTACTAGCTTTGTAGCCCCTGGCATATTGCTTGACTTCTGTCCTGAGATTTAGCTTTTGATTTAATAAGCACTTACTAAGTGTCCACTATGGGCCAGGCAATGTGCTTTAGCACTGAAAGTAAGAATTCAAGCTGAAGGGGAAACAATTCCTGCCTTTAAGTAGCTTACATCCTAACGGAGCAAGGCTGGTGCTGAAAAGGAGGAGGAGGTGAAGGTACCTGAGAAGGGGACCTAGTAAAGGTAAAAAAGCAAAGGTAAAAAGTAAATCTCTGAACAGATACCTGTGGAGATGAGTTGGCAGTGTAGCCTGAAGAGGAATAAAGACATGTTTAGCCTACGACTCCTCCTTAAACTAGAGGTCCTAAGAGGAACCAGCTTAATGGAGGGAGAGAGAGCAGATCATAAACATTGGCAAAGAAGGAACAAAGAAATCACTTGTCAGATTATATATTATGATCTATTAAAAGTCAGCTAAAAAAATTAACTGAAACAATAACTTAAGCAAAGTTACAGCATATAAAAAAGGCCATATTAGCACTTCTACAAAAAAAAACCCAGCAAGAAGAGATAGAAAATATATTCCATTCAAAATGACTAAATAATATATGAATATTGTCACTCTAACTACTAGGACACACACAGAGACTTTATGAATATAAATACAGAATACTTTTTACAAAAATTCAGACCCAAACAATTAGAGCAATATTAATTGCTCATGAATAGACTTAGGAAATACAATAAAAATGTCAATATGCCTTAAATTAATTTACTTATTCAGTGCCATACCAATCAAATGAGCAAAGGATTGTTTGATAAAGCAAGAAAGAATAATAACAGAATTCATCCGGAATAATGAAAAATCAAGAATCTCCAAGAAAAATGAAATGGGGTGAAGAAAAAGGACCTAGTACTGGATCTCAAGCTGTACTACAAAGTAATAATCATGAAAAAACTTTTGGTACTGGTTAAAATATGGAGAGGTTGATCAGTGGAACAGATTAAGAAGACAACATACAGAAGCAAATTTATCCCCTAGTGATCAACAAACCCAAAGAACCTAACTATTAGGGTCAAAACTCATTGACAAAATTTCTGGGAAAACTAAAAAAGTCAGGAGGAAATTAGATTTAGACTAACATTCATATCATATATCAATATTAAGAATATATTAAATGTCACATCCTTATCAAATTAGAAGAGCAAGAAAGAAATTATCTTTTGTGTCTATGCAAAGGGGAAGAGTTCACATCTAAATAAGGATTGGAAAGGATAAAAGAAGATAAAATGGATAATTTTGATTACACAAAGTTAAAAAGTTTTATGCAAACAAAACCATTGCATTTAACATTAGAAAGGAAAGGGGGAAAATCTTTGCAGTGAGTTTTTCTGAATTTCATATCCAAGAGGAACTAATTCATACTTATAAGAATAGAAACCATCCTCAACAAACAAACAGCCAAAGTGCAGAATGAAATATATATTTATGGAAAAGGTCAACGTGGGAATTTGTTTTGCTTGCATATGCATATTTGTTACATGAGTCTTGTTTGCCTATTTTTCATTAGGGAATTAGAAAGGGGGAGAGAAGTTGTCAATAGTTGCCAAAAGAACAAGAAAGAAAAGAAGGTCATTGAAGCATTTTTTAAAAACCTACAGATTACTCTCCAGAATGCAAATCAAAATAATTCTGAAATTATCATTTTATACATATTAGATTGACTAACATGATAAAAGGTGTAAACCTTAAAATTTCTTAGACTTATAAATGTTGGAAATTTCATCATTGGGAAATTTCATACTTGAAAAATTTCCTATTGATAGTGGGAACTCTATTGGAATGTGAACCCCATTGGCATGGGAGGTTCCTCCTCCTCCCTTCTTAAGATTACTTTAGGACAGAAACCTTTTGCTGAACAATGGAAAGGGCTTTGACCTATGCTTAAGCATAGAACAGGAATTTCTTTGAGTCATGATTGATTTTAGAATTGATACAATGGAGATACTTGGAATCAATCTCCACCCTACTCAGTCCTAACAGGATTGAAGAAGGGCTGCAACATAGATCAAAATTTAATTATTCCAATCTCTACCCTACTCAGGGTAACAGGATTTAGGAAGGGCTGTAGCAAAGGATCAAGATTTAATTATTTGAGAATATGACCTTCAACAGACATGTGCAAAGCCACAGACCTCTGGGCGGTCCTGGGTTAAGCTAGAGCCACCATTGGCACAGGGAAAATGATGGACAGTGATTGGTAGATGTGAGAACTGAGGGGAGGGAACTTGGATGGTTTCCTTAAAGATAGCGGGGTCTGAGGACTGGGGGGGGGGGGGGGTTGGAGAGGTTTTGGCTCTGAGAGGTGGTGCTTTGAGAGTCGGCTCTGAAGGAAGCTGGAGGTGGAGGCCCCTGAGACTGTTTCTCCATTTTGGTCAGGTGAGTAATAGGGACTGATCTCCTTTCTTTGCCCCAGCTATCTAAGGGCTTGGGCCTTTTGGCCCAGCCTAAACAGAAGGGGTATTTAAGCCCTATTCCCTTCTCTCCCCTTTCTCTCTCCCTCTCTCTCTCTATCTCTAATACCTTTCTTCATCCTGTTTGTAATTAAACTCCATAAAAGGTTGACTGCTGACTTGAGTTTTCATTTAGGAATTACATAGCTGAATTCCTTGGCGACCTTAAATTAATATATATCAGTCTTTTAAAGTGATTTCCTTGTCACAAAGGACAAAATGAGAAATGTTGAGAAAATGGGGATATTAATACACTGTTGGTGGAACTGTGAACTGATCCAACCATTTTTGAGAGCAATCTAAAATTATGTCTATAAAGTTACCAAATTTTGTATACCTTTCAAACCAAAAATACTACTGTTGAGTCTATATCCCAAGATGGTCATGTAAGAAGGAAAAGAACCTAAATGATGGAAAATATTTATAGCAACTCGCCTTGTAGTGGCAAAGAACTGGTTATTGAGGGGATGTACATCAATTGGAAAATGGCTGATGGGAAAATTTGGTAATTGGTTCAAATAATGCCTCCTCTAGTGTTCAGTTAAGAAAGAAGGAGGGATATACTGGGAATTTTGATGTAATTAACAAACTAATTGATTAATTTTAAAAATAAATTTTTTCAGCTATAAATTAAGATTTTATGATCCATTTAGAATCCCTGTCTTACTTCAAACCTTAGCAGAGGTGCTTTTTCATTGCTAAAGTCTATGAAGTTATACTTGACCTCTAGACCTCTTTCTTTCTTCCAATTACCTTGTATTTACTTACTTGTCAGAAGTAGAGTATTGGTTTTTAAGTTAGAGACCTAAATTCAAATTTTTATTCTGCCACTTACTATTTGGGTGATGTTAATTAAATAATTTTCCCCTTGCTGAGCTTCCATTTCTCATTCTGTAATGAAAGAAAGTAACAGACTATATTATTTCTTAACCTTTTTTGTGTCATGGACCCCTTATGCAGTCTGTAAAACCTATGAACTTCTCAGAATGATTTTAATGCATTAAATGAAAGACATAGTATTGTGAAGAAAACCAGTTATATTAATTTCTTTCTTTTTTTTTAAACCTTTACCTTCCATCTTGGAATCAATACTATGTATTGGTTCCAAGGCAGAAGAGTGGTAAGGGCTAGTGTGAATTTTAAAACTATTCCACCCTAATCCACCCTAAAATTCCACCCTAAAAGATTGTACTTTAGAAGATCTAATTTAGTTATTTCCTGATCAATAACAATGGAGATACTTGGAATAACAGAATCAGGTCTTGGAAACTCTACATTTCTCCACCCTTCTTAGTTTAACAAGATTAGGAAGGTCTGCATCAAACTCAAGATTTAATTATCTGAGGAAATGGCCTTCAACTGACATGTGCAGAAAAAGCAGACAGACCCCTGGGCTGTCCTAAGTCAAGCTAAGCGATCATTGGTACAGATGAGACGCAGGAAAGTGACGTAAAACCGTCTATATAAGGCATGTCACTTCCTCTTTCCTCTTTCCCTGGAGAGGCAACTCTGGCTGGCAGCGTTGCTAGGTGGTCCAACAATCTTGGAGTGGTGGCAGTTATTTTGTCTGAGTTTGGCAGTGAGTTTTGCCCTGGAGCTGATTTCAGGTTTGCGCATCTTGGCTTAGCCCTTTCCTTTTGGAGTTCAAGCTGACTCCTTCCTCCTACATACTCCAAAACCTTATCTCCTAATCTCTCTGCTTGATACTAGCCAAGAGGGAGGGGGAGGGGGGAATAAAACCTACTCCTTTCCTTCCCCCCCTTCTCCTTAATTTCCTCCACTATCAATTAAATCACTATAAAATTTCCAGCTGACTTGGGTATTTCATTAAGGATTTTTATAAATAAAATCCTTGGCGACAAAATATAATTATTACATTCAGTCTCAACCATAATTTTAACCTTTACACTAGGCAATGGGGGTTAAGTGACTTACCCAGGGCCACACAGCATGAAGTGTCAGGGGCCAGATTTGAACCTAGGACCACCCATCTCTAGACCTGACTTTCAATCCACTGAGCTACCCAGCTGCCCCCTTAATTTCTTTTTTTAAAAGTTCATGGATCCTAGGTTAAGAACCTTTGGACTAGGGGTAGTGAGATGGTACACTGGAGATAGTGCCAGGTATGGAGTTGGGAGAACCTGGGTTCAGATCTGGTTCAGACACTTCCTAGTTATGTGACCCTCATAAGTCACTTAAACTCATTTGCCTAGCCCTTGCTCTTCTGTCATAGAATTATTATGAAAACAGTAAGGATTAAGAAAAGGACTTTTCTTCTAAATTCTAAATTCTAAAAAAAACTAATTCTTCTAAAAAGAATTAAGGACTAGATAATTTCTAACATAGATGCCTTCCTGCTCTAAGTCTTTGGTCCTATCCTCCCTTCTTTTTACCTCCAAAAAAATATAAACTACTAAAGAGCAAAAACTATCTCTTTTTTTAATCTTTGTATCCCAAGGACTTAGAAGAGTGCCATGTACAGCAAAGGCACTAAATAAATGTTGGCTGAATTTTATTGAATCCACTTCCTACTCTGAAATTCTAAGATCTCGGTAATCCCAAACTTTCTTATCTGTCAGAAAGCTTCTTGCTTTGATTACTCACTTAATAAGTCACTTGTGTATGTGAAAGAGTGTGTGTGTGTGCATGTTCTATATAGAGTTACTGAGAAAAAAACGACAAATTATCCTGCATTACTACTCCTTTTAGTCCCCCTCCTCCTAGTGGTGGGCTAGAATAAGCATGGATCAACTCACACATATGTTAGGAAAGTAAATAATGTGCTTATGTACTATGTGAGGCATTAGGGAAGATGAAAACTTGATAAACTAAAAGTAAGATTTAGAGATCGAAGGGTCCCTAGAGATCAAGCATGTAAGCCACTGATCTCATTTAGCAGAAAAGGAATTAAACAATTAATGACACACCACTCCAAATATCTTTTCCAAGAAAACCCCATGGACAGTATGGTCTAAGGGTTCACAGAGAGTCAGATGTGACTAAATGCCGAAATAAAAGACTAGTTAAATGCAATATGAAGCTGGAAACATAGAGTGATTCCATAAGGTAGAGGGTTTTAAATGCCAATCAAACAAGTTTGAACCTTACCCAGGAGGTAAGGAGAACGCACTGATGATTTTTGAGCAGAAGAGTGATATAAACAAATTTATTTATAACACTCTGTCCTCAAAAAGGTAGATGCTTAAAAAAAAAGCATTCTGATACCTCTTAGGACTGATGTATTCTAGAACTGCAAATGACATTCCTATTCTTTTCTAGATTTTTGTATTTACACTCTGATTATTTTGAGTTATAACCACTGCAATAGTTTTCTCATAGCTTCTCTACAATAATTTGTTCCTTTGTAAAAGCATTTCTTGCTTCTCCAACATCATATTAAATAGCCACATAAAAGCATAGCCTAAGAAATTTCTTTTATTTAAAAATATAGAAAAATGCAATTATTGAGTTTGGTTCTCCCCAAACTTTTAAAAACAAAAATTAAGTAACTTGGTTCTTTTTTGGGTCTGGTCTATACCTGAGAATTCATGAACATAGAAGAACTCCTCTAATAGAAACTCCTCATAGTGATACAGATCAGGCATTCATTTGTAATTTATAGTCTTTGAGAGTTGTGTGCTTGGGTCATTGGGAAATTTAGTGACTTGCCTCATCCTTCTAATCTTCTCTAGCAGATTGCCCCTCACTATCTAATCTTCAGTTCTGCCTATCTGACTTCGTCCCTTCTACCTACAAGTCTGCTCATATCGCCTGCCTTTAAAAACCTTAGCTTGATCTTTGATCTGACCAAATCCAATAGTTATTGGATATTTCTCTTCTTGTTTAAATTCCTTCAGAAAGCTGTTTGGAGTAGGTGCTTCCCTTTCCTCTCCTCTCATTTCTGAACCCTCTAAAATCTGGTTTCTGACATCCAGCTGAAATTGTCCTTTCTAAAGTTATCTATGACCTTTTAAACTATTTTCCAACTCTACTGCCAAGCCTCATCCTTTTTGGCTGCACTAAAGCTTTTGATACTGTTAGTCACCATCCTTTCCTGGATATTCACTTTCAGAATATTCTTATGGTTTTCTCTTATATGTCTGATCACTTTTTTAGCTGCCTGGTCATGCTCACTAACTACGTCCCCCAAAGCTAGGTCTTGGGCCGTCATCATCACTCTATACTATTTTGATACTCTCATCAGATCCCATCAGTTCAATTATTATCTCTATGCAGATGATTCTCACCCAGATCATTTATTCAGTTCTAATTTCTCTCCTAAACTCTAGTCCCAAATCATTAAAATGTCTTCTAGACCTCAAAAACTTTATATCTCAATGGTGTCTCAAATTCAACATGTCTATAACAGAACATACCTGCCCCTTACAAAATCTGCTGGTTTGATTTTTTTCCATTACTATCTAAAGCATTACTATCTCCCCACTCACCCAGGCTGGGCCACCTCAATTCCCTAGTCATACTCACTTCACAAATCCAACTTGTCAAATTTTGTCCCTTATCATCAGAGCATCTCCCCTCTATTCATGTAGTTGGCCCTCTTCTACAGATCCACATCATGTCTCTCCTATGCCACTGTGATAGCCTTCTAAATGGTCTCCTTTCCTTGGGTCTCTCCTAACTCTAACCCATCTTCTATTCAGCTATAGAAATTATTTTTTAAAAAACCCTTACTTTCCATCTTAGAATTAATATTGTGTATTGGTTCTAAGGCAGAAGAGTGGTAAGGGCTAGGCAACAGGGGTTACGTGACTTGCCCAGGGTCACAAAGCTAGGAAATGTCTGAGGCCAGATTTGAACCCAGGACCTCCTTGTCTCTAGGCCTGGCTCTCAACCCACTGAGCTACCCAGCTGCCCCCAAGAAATGATTTTTTAAAGTACAAAGCAGATCATCAATACCCCTACTCAGTAAACTTTGATGGTTTTCTATTACCTTCTAGAAGCAAATGTAAAATCTTCTAATTGAAAGCTCCTTACAACCTGTCTTCTTTCTACATTTTCAGCCTTTTTACAGCTTATTATATGTATTCTATAATCCAGCTAAATCGGCTTACATATCCCTTCTGTTCATCTCTCATTTTAGATGAGCACCAATGAGTTTATGGGCTTGACTTGCGTATGAATTGTATTTAAGTGAGGCAGAATTGTGCAGTCTTCAGCTTCACTTTCTTTTTCAGTCATGAAAGTCCAGTAGTGAAACAAAAGTCAGGGTGGCTGATGACACCTGGGATATAGTGGATGACCTTGGCATCATTGAAGTCTGACCTCTAAGCCGCCTTCATAGCCATAGGATCAAATTGTTCTCATCCACATGTTTGGAGTAGACATCCTACTAACTCACCAACAAGTAACTCTCAAGCTGGTTTAGCCTTGCTGAGACAGTTTTACTGGGATATGGCTGCTGCACATGCTACAGCTTCTTGGAGTCATAGGTAAAAGCTGCAAGAAAGGAAGATGCTATTCCTTTGTATATAACATTCTTTCTCCTGAGGTTTTACTTGTTTGATAGATAGATAGATAGATAGATAGATAGATAGATAGATAGATAGATAGATAGACAGACAGATAGATAGATAGATAGTGTGGCAGTTAAAATTGTTGATGTTGTAAACTGTAGTGATTAAAAGAGTTAATGCCTTAAACTGTAAGAGTTAAAATAGTGGAAGATATAAATTATAGTAGATATAAGAGTGGGTGAGCAAATTTGTGACCGCAGAAATATGTTTCACTACAGTGCCTTGGTTTTTAAATCAAATATAAGGTGGTCGCCACGGAATATATTCCCAATTATGAATATGCCCAAGTCAACTGGGTTTTATAGAGAATTTAATTAATAATACAATGAGTAATCAAAGAAAGAGAGAGAAAAAAAGTATAAATATGAAAGGGCCTTAAGCCAACATGGCCTAGACCTGAGTCTTAAGAGAGAGAGATCAGTCAGTCAGTCTTTTATCACTCACCACAAGGTCTGTCTAAGCAAGGATTCTAGTGACACCAGGCCAGCTCCATCTCAGCTGACTTCACCAGAGAGAGTTCCAGCCAGAGTCCTCCTTAAAGAGCCTTCCAGCCAGAGACTGTTTCAAAGGGCCTCTCTCCAGAGCCTCCAGTGTGACAGAGTCCCCTTAGAGGAGCTCCAGCGAGACCTCCTTAGAGATTGTCCTCCAAGAGCTTCCCTTCTCCAGAGCCTCTCTCAAGAGATTCTTCCCAAGCGATCCTTATAAAAGCTTTCTCCAAAAGGATTTTTCATAAGAGATTTTCCTCAAAAGGATTCCTCTACAAGAGATTCTGCTTTTTCTTATATAGGGGGTTTTCTCCTATGTCACCTCCCCTAAGTCCTTACATCTACCAATCACAGTAGACATTTTCCAAAGGACAACCCATTCTAAAAACACTGCTGGGTCTACTAATCCCTTTAGTAGAAAACCTCTGAGTAAGTTTTCACCTCTTTGCTCCTGGCAAGTTTACAAGTTGCCCGACCTTTATAGGTACCTAGCATCCCATTGTATCAATTCTAAAAACAGGCATGGCTCAAAGAACTCCTTGCCTCATTATAAGTATGGGTCTAAGTACTTTCATTGTTTAATAAGGAGTTTTCTCCCCTAAAGCAGTCTTAAGTACGGGTGGAGTAGAGGTCCTCCCATTTCTAATCCTGGCGAGTTCTCACAATCAAAATGGGGAATGTTCCCAGTAGGGAATTGTTCCAATTGAGAATTCCCTGATGGGGAAATTTTTAACATTCACAAGTCTGAGAAATTTCAAGATTTACGATAGATAGATAGATAGATGAATGGACAGATAGATGGATAGAACTAATATAGACAAAGAAACTAATTGGAAAAGCAGACTTGTGTGTACACTGGCACAAATAAACACATTCGATTTGGTGATTGAGACATTGTAACTTTGGAGTAAACGAGTTTGGCTATATGAAGAAGTCAGAGACTAAGTTGTAGGGGTATATGAACAGAATGAGAGGTGAGGAAATGGCAAGCATCTTGTATTGATTTTTCAAGTATTATGGCTAAAAAAGGGAAGAGAGATGTAAGATAATATTCAGAAGCAATGGTAGGATCTAGTGTGGATTTCAAAACTATTCCACCCTAATCAGACCATTCTTTAGATGATGTGATTTAGCTATTTCCTGATCAGTAACAATGGAGATACTTGGAATAACAGAATCAGGTCTTGGAAACTTTACATTCTCCACCCTACTCAGTTTAACAAGATTTTGAAGGTCTGCATCAAACTCAAGATTTAATTATCTGAGGAGATATGTGCAAAAAAAGGACAGACCTCTGGGTTTTCCTAAGTCAAGCTAAGTCCTCATTGGTACAGATGAGATGCAGAAAAAAATGATGTAAAAACGTCCATATAAGACATGGCACTTCCTGGCCCTTCTTCTTTCCCCGGAGACAACTCTGGCTGGCAGCATGCTAAGTGTTCCAACATCTTGGAGTGTTGGGTGGTGAGTTTTGCCCTGGAGCTGATTTCAGGTTCAGACATCTTAGCTGAGTCCCTTTGGAAGTCAGGATGATTCCTTCCTCCTTCATACTCCAAATCTTTACTCCCTTATCTCCTGATCTCCCCTCCTGATTAACATCAGGCGGGGAGGGGGGGGGAAGGGAGAGAAAAAACCTATTCCTTCTTTTTCCTTCTTTTTAATCTTCTCTACTATATCAATTAAATCACCATAAAATTTGTCAGCTGACTTGGGTATTTTATTGTTTGGGTTTTTCACTAGGATTTTTATAAATAAAACCCTTGGCAACCTAAATTAATTATACATTCAGTCTCAGCCATAATTTCACCCTTTACACTAGTGAGGGTTTTCTAAGGATGAAGAGACTTAGATGTGTTTGCAAGCAGTAAGGAAGAAACTAGCTCACCTGGAGATACTGGTGATTAGAAAGAGGTGTGATGATAGTGAAGGCAATCTACTAGAGCAGGGATGAGATCAAGGTTACATTTAGAAGGAATGACCTTGATAAAAAGGTCCATTTTCTTGTCCAATCTTTGAGTTATATTTCTTGGAAATCACTTTCACTTCACTCCTAGCCTCAGCCATTTCTCTTCATTAGCAAAATATTCACTTCAAAGTTGCCAAAAATCTTGCTGAATCTACTATTTTCTTCCCTGTTCTGATTCTGATTTTTCTTTACCTTTCTAAAGTGACCATCCTCTCTTCCTGGATACTTTCTATTCTCTGGGTTTTTGTGGCTTTAGTCTCTTCTGATTACTATTATTCTGATTATTATTCTGACTACTCCTCACACTTCTTTGTTGATTTATTATTCTTATCATTCCACTAACACAGTATGCTCTGCTTTAGGGCTTTCTTTTCTTTTCTCTTCTCTCTCTATTCTTTAACTTGGTAGCCTTATCAACGCCCATGATTCACTTACCACCTCTTTGCAAATGACTGTCAAATCTAAATATCCTGCCCTCCTTTTCTCTCCTGTGTTCCAGACCCAAATCATCAAATGCCTAATGGACATTTTAATTTTAAATTAGACATTCTCTAGGTATCTCAAATTCAATAGACAAGAACATAACTCATTTTCGTCTACAAACATACCTATCTTCTCAACTTCCCTATAGTAAGGAGGGCATCCTTTTGATCATCCAGGTTCCTAAGAATAATATCATCCCAACTCCTACCTCTCACTCACCTCATATATCTAAACAGTTGCTAAATCTTGTTTCTCTCCACAATATTGCTTGTATACACCCCTACCTCTCCATTCACATAGACTCTACCCTAATTTAGGCAGGCTTTCATCACCTCTTACCTTTTTCTCATTTCTCTGAAGAAAAATAATCAGCAAAACTAATAATGCATCACAAAAACCCAAACATATCTGTAGTGAACCATGAACATGGTCATATCATCTCTGGAAAGGGGCAGTATAGGAATATTTTACTTTCTTTTTGGAACCATGTCTATTTTTTATAATCATTCTGGATTTTTTGTTTGTCACTTTGTTTATATACTTGAAGTCATTGTGTATGACTATAGGTTTATTTTTGCAGTGGAAGTATTGCTTATTTCACTCTGCATTAATTCATATCTTTCCATACTTCTCTGTATTTATCATATTTATTATTTCTTCCAATACTAGTAATATTCCATTCAATTTGTGGACCACAATTTATTTAGCTGTTTCCCAGTTGATGGACATCTACTTTATTTTTAATTCTTTGCAACCACAAAATGTGCTCCTATAAATATTTTGGTGTATATGATGACTTCCTTTTTATTAAATCTCCTTGGGATATACCTACTAGTGGAATCTCTGGGTAAAAGGGCATGGGCACTTTAGACTTTTTATAGAATTGCTTTCCAAAATGATTATTTTGATTCATAGTTTCACCAACAAGGTGCTAATGTGTCTATCTTTCCATTATTTCCATCTCCTGTCATCTTTGCCAGATTGCAGGATGTGAGAAGAAATCTGAGGGTAGTTTTGTTCTGTATTTATCTTATTAGTGATCTGAATAATTCTTTTGTATGCTTAATAATTTGCAGTTCTTTTAAGAACTGTTTTTTAATATTCTTTGACTACTTATCTCTTGGGAAATCCACTTCAGTTTATTAAATATTATTTAGCAATTGGAGAAATTTCTTCCTATAAGCTTTCTCACATCTCTCTCTCTCTCTCTCTCTCTCTCTCTCTCTCTCTCTCTCTCTCTCTCTATATATATATATATATATATATATATATATATATAATTCTTAATCCCCTAGGTTTAAATAAACATCAAGTAAGTGGTTCTACTCTTTATTAATAGTGTACAAATAATAAAACATGATGTAATTATTTACAATGCATCATATATAAGAATAATTACAGCCAAAGTTCTTTTTAATGAGTACTACATGAGGACTTCTCAGTTCTGCAGACACAGTTGTACCACTCAGTTTTCTCAGGCAGTCTGTCAAGAACTCTCTTTGAAATGTTTCCTCACAAGGGAAGACAGTTCTCTCAAGAAAGAAGTTTTCTTCAAGCTTTTTCTCTCTGGATCTTCATCAGTCTCTCTTCTACCACATCACATTTTTTCTTCAGAATGTTAGTTAAGTTGTCTAAATTGTCAATCTTTCAAGATTCCATTTCCTCTCAATGATACAATAGTGGTATCAATTTTTTTGTGGAAGAGGTTATATTGAAGCTGGTTACACACACACACACACACACACACACACACACACACACACACACCCAACACCCAATAGAGATATGTCCTTGAGGCAAAAATGAGACATATCAGAGAAAGGAATAACTGGATACCCATGAAGATATTTCTCACTTGCCACACATCAGAGTCCAGTCTGCCACTTTCGGGAAGCCAGAATTGTGACCTTTGGCTAGATAGAATCCTGTAGCCCCTTGATCTGCAGCCATCTATGTCTTGACATGTAAGGACCACACAGTCTCTTGCTATATTCCTTACAAGTGTGTGCCTTGTCCTTGGGAATTAATTTTTGGATCATTACTTTTTCTTTGGCTGTTATTTCTCTATGATAAAAAGTATGCTTTAATTTTTTAGTTATCATTTTTTTTATTTTGTATATATAATATGTAGCATAATACGTTTTAAATGTAATAAATTCTATTTATCTAAGAGAAACAAATTCTCATGTCAGCCATGTCCAAAAATCTGTCTCATTCTTTATTTCCCCTTCCTCCACTCCTCCTCCTACCCTAAGAAGGCAGGTAATCTAAGTTGTACATATATTATCATATAATACACATTTCCATGTATGTCATGTTATAAAACAAGACATATGCTGCTTACACTAGAAGAAAATTAATAGAGGAAATAAAATAAAGAATGGTATGTTTCAATCTGCATTCAGTTTCCATTTGTTCCTTCTATGGCTGTGGACATCCATTTTTGTGATGAGTCCCTTGGAATTATCCTGGATCCTTGCCTTTTTGATAATAGTTAAGTCATTCACAGTTCATTATCATATATTATTGTTGTTACTGTGTACAATGTTCTCCTGGTTCTGCTCATTTCACTTATATCACTTCACATAAGTCTTCCCAGGTTTTTTTTTTATCATCTTGTTTGTAATTTCTTATGGCACAACAGTATTCCATTATTATGAGTATTAACAGTTACAGAAATACTACATAATTATCAACTGTGATGGACTAAACTATTATCAACAAAACAAGGTCCTAAGATAACCTCCAAGGCACTCATGATAAAAAAAAAATTTTTTTTTAATGCTATTCCACAGTAAAAGGCAGATCAAAGCATGACACCCAGGAGTGGTATTGCTGGGGCAAAGGGTATGCAGTTTTATGGCCCTTTAGGTGAGTTCCATATTGCTTTCTAGAATAGTTGTTGCTTATTCATTTTTAAGAGTATAGCACTTAAAATCATGTTATAATTTTGTCGTTTAATGTTTTCTTTATTTTGTTTTGGCTCCAATGAGATTTTCACCTCTTCACTGATTTTTATTGTTGTTGTTTTTTGTGAGATAATCATTACTCAAGTTCTTTTTTGAATGTATTTTCATTTTTTGGATGTATAGGCTTTATAACACTTCCTAGCTGTCTTTACAACTTTATTCCAGAAAAGCTCTATATTATATCCAATTTTACTTGAAATTTACATTTTATTGGATATTGCCTCTATTATGGGACAAGTTTTGCTCCCATAATCTTGGCTAAGAACATGAAAATGCTATTATGTAAAATGTTTTGATGCCATCACTTAATGCAGTACATTGAATGGACATTACATTTACAAAACTATGAAGTTTCAATTCATTGCATGCTATCTGCATTATAATTTTCAGTGTGTAAATTAAGATTTTTCTCATAATCTTAGTAATCTTCTTAATATATTATAAAAAATTTTAATTCGAAATTCTCTCCCTCCTTTCCACCATTCCCTGAGGTAATAAGAAATCTGATACAGACTTCACATGTGCAATCACATAAAACATTTTTCCATTTTAGTCATTTTGTGCAAGAGATACAAGAAAGAGGACTTTTTTGTGTAGTCCTGCCTAGAGGAGCTTATAGACCTTTCTCTAGCTTTATCATTGTTCCTTCAAGTGCATTTTATTTTTAAAAGACCGGCAGGATATTTGTGGGAAACCTGGCTTCCTCTGGGCCCCTAATCTGCCACTATTTTAGCTGAAATCTCTCCTTATCCACTGTTTCTTTCTGATTACAAGCATGCCAATTATAACTCATCCTTAAAAGTAAAAACATTTACTTGATTCTATCATACCTTCAACCTATTATCCTTTATCTCTCCCCACTTTCACAGCTAGTCTTAGAAAAAAAGCTTTCAGTGCCTGTTTCCTCATCTCACACTCTTTGCAACCTGACTTTGGTCTTCATTTATTTATTTAGAATATTTTTCCATGGTAACATGATTCATGTTCTTTCCCACCTTTCTTCCCTCCCTCCTCCCGAAACCAACAAGCAGTTCCACTGGGCTATACATGTATTATTGTTCAAGATTGATTTCTATGTTATTCATATTTGCAGTAGAGTGATGTTTTAACATCAAAACCCATATCACCTCCCTATTGCACTACGTGATTGATGTTTTTCTTCTGTGTTTCTGCTTCCACAGTTCTTTCTCTGGATGTGGATAGTGTTCTTTCTCATAAGTTCCTCAGAATTGTCTTGGATCATTGCTACTAGTAGAGAAGTCCATTACATTCAATTGTACCACAGTGTATCAGTCTCTGTATACAATGTTCTCCTAGTTCTGCTCCTTTCACTCTGCATCAATCCCTGGAGGTTGTTCTAGTTCACATGGAATTGCTGCAATTCCTCATTCCTTTCAACACAATAGTATTCCATCACCATCAGATATCACAATTTGTTCAGTGATTACTCAATTGAGGGACACCCCCTCATTTTCCATTTTTTTGCTGCCACAAAAAGCACAGCTATAAATATTTTTGTACAAGTCTTTTTTTCCTTATTATCTCATTGGGTACAAACCCAGCAGTGATATGGATCAATCAAAGGGTAGGCAGTCTTTTAAAGCCCTTTGTGCATAGTTCTAAATTGCCCTTCAGAACAGTTGGACCAATTCACAACTCTACCAACATTGTATTAGTATCCCAATTTTGCCACATCCTCTCCAACATTTATCACTTTCAGGAGCAGTTGGGTGGCTCAGTGGATTGAGAGTCAGGCCCAGGGTTGGGAAGTCCTGGGTTCAAATCTGGCCTCAGACACTTAACTAGCTGTGTGACCCTGGGCAAGTCGTTTGACCCCCATTGCTTAGCTCTTACCATTCTTCTGCCTTAGAACCAATGCACAGTATTGATTCTAAGACAGAAGTGTTTTAAAAAAAAATTATCACTTTCTTTTGCTGCCATATTGGCCAGTCTGCTAGGTGTAAGGTGGTACCCTAGAGTTGTTTTTATTTGTATTTTTCTAATCAGGAGGTATTTAGAATACTTTTCCCTGTGCTTTTTGATAGTTTTGATTTCTTCATGTGAAAACTGCCTATTCATGTCCCTTGACCATTTATCAATTGGGGAATGGCTTGATTTTTGGTTAATTTGACTTAGTTAATTATATATTTTGGGAAATTGAACCTTTGTCAATTTTGTTATAAAATGTTTTCCCAGTTTGTTGCTTTCCTTCTAATTTTTGTTGCATTGGTTTTGTTTGTATAAAACCTTTTTAATTTGATATAATCAACTGACTTTGGTTTTCATAACTCAATTTAAGATGTCCTTTCCAAGGAGTCTTGGTTCAGTTCCATCCTGACAGCCAGTACAATGCTGGAGCAGAAAATTCTCCCTTGTCCCGGTGACATTCTAGAGTTCTGAGTTTCCTTGAAAAATTGGGCAGTTCCCCCTTCCTGGAAATTAATTTTTGGTATTAAAGAGGGCTGGTTTTTCAAATATTAATTTTTGAAATAGAAATGGCCACTCAATTTTATGGTATTTTTACAGTTTATTTACTTTCCTCAGAGATCTCTATGGGAAAATGTTTTACATGTGATTACATATATAAAATCTATGCCATTGCTTATCATCTCAGAGAGAGGAGATGGCAGGGAGAAGGAAAGAGAGAGGGTGAGAAAAAGGGAGGCAATTTAGAACTCAAAACTTAAGTGTTAAAAATTATTTAAATTATTTTATTAATTTTTAATTTATCAATTTTATACATAATATAATTTTAAAATAAAAATAAATTGTTTATATTCTATATAAAATTCAAATAAACCTTTATTAAAATATTTTTAAAGCAAAATAAAATTTCCTGTTCTCCTCTTCACACAACTAAAACTAGACTTGAGCAATTGGAAAAACATTAACTGCTCATGGGTAGGACGAGCCAATATAATAAAAATGAACATCCTACCCAAACTTATTTATCTATTTAGTGTCATACCCATTGAACTTCCAAAAAATTTCTTTACTGATTTAGAAAAAAACCATAACAAAGTTTATTTGGAAGAACAAAGGATCAAGGATATCCAGGGAAAAAATGAAAAAAAAAAATACAAAGGAAGGGGGCCTTGTAGTCCCAGATCTCAAACTATATTACAAAGCAGCAGTCATCAAAACAATTTGGTACTGGCTAAGAGACAGAAAGGAGGATCAGTGGAATAGACTTGGGGCAAGTGACCTCAGCAGAACAGTATATGATAAACCCAAAGATCCCAGCTTTTGGGACAAAAATCCACTATTCGATAAAAACTGCTGGGAAAATTGGAAGACAGTGTGGGAGAGATTAGGTCTGGATCAACACCTCACACCCTACACCAAGATAAATTCAAAATGGGTGAATGACTTGAACATAAAGAAGGAAACTATAAGTAAATTAGATGAGCACAGAATAGTATACATGTCAGACCTTTGGGAAGGGAAAGACTTTAAAACCAAGCAAGACATAGAAAGTCACAAAATGCAAAATAAATAATTTTGACTACATCAAATTGAAAAGGTTTTGTACAAACAAAACCAATATAACCAAAATGAGAAGGGAAGCAACAAATTGGGAAACAATCTTCATAACAAAAACCTCTGACAAAGGTTTAATTACTCAAATTTACAAAGAGCTAAATCAATTGTACCAAAAATCAAGCCATTCTCCAATTGATAAATGGGAAAGGGACATGAATAGGCAGTTCTCAGATATGGAATGGCTGAACAAATTGTGGTATATGTTGGTGATGGAACACTATTGTGCTAAAAGGAATAATAAAGTAGAGGAATTCCATGGAGACTGGAACAACCTCTAGGAAGTGATGCAGAGCAAAAGGAGCAGAACCAGGAAAACATTGTACACAGAGACTGAAACACTGTGGTACAATCGAATGTAATGAAGTTCTCCATTAGTGGCGGTATAATGTCCCTGAACAATCTGCAGGGATCTAGGAGAAAAACACTATCCACAAGCAGAGGACAAACTGTGGGAGTAAAAACACCAAGGAAAAGCAACTGCTTGACTACAGGGGTTGAGGGGACGTGTCTGAGGAGAGACTCTAAATGAACACTCTAATGCAAATACCAACAACGTGGAAATGGGTTCGAATCAAGAACATATGTGATGCCCAGTGGAATCGCGCATCAGCTATGGGAGAGGTGGGCGGGGGGTTGGGGGGGGAGAGAGAAAATTATCTTTGTTTCCAATGAATAATGTTTGGAAATGCTCAAATAAAAAAAAGAAAAAGAAAAAAGTTCCTGTTCTCTGAAAGTGTTAAGTAGTTTCCCAAGCATTATTATCTATTTTTTTGACAAATGAGGTCACAGAACACCAGGAAAGTCAGATGCTTGCTTAAATGGTTGAGTGATGTGGCTTAGTGGCCAGAACACTGGACCCCAAGGCAGGGAATATGAGTTCTATTTGTGGGTCCCTGCTGAAATGAAACTGGTCTCCATGATAAAAATGTTAGTAGACACCACTGATTGACAACTCTAGTTCTAATCCTATCATTTCATTATACTTATTAATTTTATGAGTTTCTACTAGCTTGGTTCTAGGCAGTGCAGATAGCATACCCTTTCCCCATTCTGGTCATTGCAAAGAGTACTACTCTGAGTAAGGCTAAGGATGGTTGACAACTGTTGTAAGGATATAAGATTAGCTCTTTGCTGCAAAGCAGGAGGAAGTCCTACAAGGCAGGACAGGAAGTCCTTCAGAGCAGAAAGGTTCCAGAATGTTGGGAAGTGACAGGCTGTTGCTTTTCCTAACAGTCAAGAAAGCAGGAGGATGAGGATTTTCTACTCTTCTAGAGTGGACCTAGTGGGAATAGTTATACTCTCTCCTGTGGCTTTCCTTTGATCCAAACTGGTCCTGTAAACCCTATGTATGCTGAAATATTCCTGCAATAGCTGCTGAAGCCATCTGTCAGTTAGATCTCCCTTTTGGCCCTTGTTCCTGTAACCTTCAAGTCTTCCCAAATTTATAACTAAGGGGGGTAAATTTAATTAGTTGTAGTTAGCTAGATTTGTAGGTAGTAAAAATTATTAGATAGTGGGGTTTAGCAATTTGGTTTGAGGTTTAAGAAAAGATCTTCCCAATTCCCTTCCCTTCTTCCTTTACCTTAATATAAACTGTTTTGTTATAATCATGGGTTTTACCCATTATTTTTAATATACCTATTTCACAACTCAGTATCCCCCTCCTTGGCCTCTGTATACCTGAACAGCCACTTCTGGTAGTTTGGCCTCTGTATACCTGAACAGCCACTTCTGGTAGTTTTTAGTTTTTGCCCTTCTGGCAATCTGGTGAATAATTTTTTAAAATGCATTAAATGAAATACACTATTAAGAGGAAATACATTTTATTGAAATAGCTTACCAAAAAAAGTTTTAAAAACAAGCTGTTTTTAGGTTAAAACTACTATTTATTCTAGAGGGCAGCTGGGTGGCTCATTGGATTGAGAGCCAGGCCTAGAGACAGGAGGTCCTAGGTTCAAATCTGGCCTCAGCCACTTCCCAGCTGTGTGACCCTGGGAAAGTCACTTGACCCCCATTGCCTAGCCTTTACCACTCTTCTGTCTCAGAACCAATATACAGTATTGATTCCAAGACGGAAAGTAAGGGTTTAAAACAAAAACAACTACTAATATTCCAGCTCCTCTTAATATAAAAGCACACTAGTTGTTACTCTTGAACCCAGGCCTCCATGGCTCTGCTTCCTAGAGTTCCCATTAGCTTCTAATAGGTGGTGGTAGTTCATCTATTTTCCACAGCTTTGCAATTCTCCTTTTCTTCTAGCAAATGACACTGTTTCTTGGGAGACCACTTCTCCAATACAGTCTCTCTGGGACAAACACTCAGCCTAGATTCTCCTTTCACCTAAGATTTTTTGCAGGACACCACACCACACAAAGCCTTCAGAGAAAGGGTCAGTTTCACAGCCTCGGATCTCTTTGACCACAGGGTTACTAAGGGTTAAATAAAGCCTCTCCTTGCCCCTTACCCAGGTTTCTCCCTCCAATTTCATGAAGGCTGTATAATAATAATAAGTAGTAGTGACTTATTGCTGTTAATATTTTTTTCCCAGCTCTCTTTCACAAAAGTACTTCACTCTATCCAAAAGTTCCATCATTCTCTCTACTTCCCATTGGGCAAAGTTATTCACAGAACAAGGGTGATCAGGTGACTATAGATTGGCTGAAGGTGACAGCACACTGAAGATCCTTTATTTTGGGGCTTTGGGCCTGAAATAAGTCACAGGATCCTACCTGAGGAATAGATCTAATGATAAAAGCTTTCACACTTTTAGTCCTCTAAGGTTTTTAAAGACTTTACACACATGCCAAGCATATAACCAACATGCATTTCATGGAAAAGCCTTTGGTGGGCATCCTCTGGCTTACACACCTTTTGAACATCTACAGATATATTTCATAACAATGCCAAAGGCTGGACGTTATGAATTTTGTCTAGTCATTGTAGATCAACTGACCAGATAGCTGGAAGCATTTCCTGTGACCCAAGCCACAGTGGATTTTGTTGCTAAGATACTTTTTTTTTTAATTTTTATTTGGTCATTTCCAAACGTTATTCATTGGAAACAAAGATCATTTTCTTTTCTTCCCTCCCCACCCTCCCACCACCTCTCCATTCACAATTCCACTGGGCATCACATGTACTCTTGATTCAAACCCATTTCCATATTGTTGGTATTTGCATTAGTGTTCATTTAGAGTCTCTCCTCAGTCATATCTCCTCCCCCCCTGTAGTCAAGCAGTTGCTTTTCATCGGTGTTTTTACTCCCACAGTTTATCTTCTGCTTGTGGATAGTATTTTTTAGATCCCTGCAGATTGTTCAGGGACTTTACACCGCCACTAATGGAGAACTCCATCACCTTCGATTGTCCCACAGTGTACCAGTCTCTGTGTACAATGTTTTCCTGGTTCTGCTCCTCTCGCTCTGCATCACTTCCTGGAGGTTGTTCCAGTCTCCATGGAATTCCTCCACTTTATTATTCCTTTTAGCACAATAGTATTCCATCACCAACATATACCACAATTTGTTCAGCCATTCCCCAGTTGAAGGGCATCCCCTCATTTTCCAATTTTTGGCCACCACAAAGAGTGCAGCTATGAATATTCTTGTACAAGTCTTTTTCCTTATTATCTCTTTGGGGTACAAACCCAGCAGTGCTATGCCTGGAACAAAGGGCAGACAGTCTGTTATCGCCCTTTGGGCATAGTTCCAAATTGCCCTCCAGAATGGTTGGATCAATTCACAACTCCACCAACAATGAATTAATGTCCCTACTTTGCCACATCCCCTCCAGCATTCACTACTTTCCTCTGCTGTCATGTTAGCCAATCTGCTAGGTGTGAGGTGATACCTCAGAGTTGTTTTGATTTGCAACTCTCTGATTATAAGAGATTTAGAACACTTTTTCATGTGCTTATTAATAGTTTTGATTTCTTTATCTGAGAACTGCCTATTCATGTCCCTTTCCCATTTATCAATTGGAGAATGGCTTGATTTTTGGTACAATTGATTTAGCTCTTTGTAAATTTGAGTAATTAAACCTTTGTCAGAGGTTTTTGTTATGAAGATTGTTTCCCAATTTGTTGCTTCCCTTCTCATTTTGGTTACATTGGTTTTGTTTGTACAAAACCTTTTCAATTTGATGTAGTCAAAATTATTTATTTTGCATTTTGTGACTTTCTATGTCTTGCTTGGTTTTAAAATCTTTCCCTTCCCAAAGGTCTGACATGTATACTATTCTGTGCTCATCTAATTTACTTATAGTTTCCTTCTTTATGTTCAAGTCATTCACCCATTTTGAATTTATCTTGCTGTGGGGTGTGAGGTATTGATCCAAACCTAATCTCTCCTACACTGTCTTCCAATTTTCCCAACAGTTTTTATCAAATAATGGATTTTTGTCCCAAAAGCTGGGGTCTTTGGGTTTGTCATAAACTGTCTTGCTGAGATCATTTACGCCAAGTCTATTCCACTGATCCTCCTTTCTGTCTCTTAGCCAGTACCAAATTGTTTTGATAATCACCGCTTTATAGTATAGTTTGAGATCTGGGACTGCAAGTCCTCCTTCCTTTGCATTTTTTTTTCATGATTTCCCTGGATATCCTTGATCTTTTCTTCTTCTAAATGAACTTAGTTATGGTTTTTTTCTAATTCAGTAAAGAAGTTTTTTGGTAGTTCAATGGGTATGGCACTAAATAAGTAAATTAATTTGGGTAGGATTTTCATTTTTATTATGTTAGCTCATCCCCCCATGAGCAATCAATGTTTTTCCAATTGTTTAGATCTAGTTTTAGCTGTGTGGGAAGTGTTTTGTAGTTATGTTCATATAGTTCCTGTGTTTGTCTTGGCAGATAGATTCCTAAGTATTTTTTCTTGTCTAGGATGATTCTGAATGGTATTTCGCTTTCTAATTCTTACTGCTGAAATGGGTTAGAGATATATAGAAATGCTGATAACTTATGCGGGTTTATTTTGTATCCAGCAACTTTGCTAAAGTTGTTGATTATTTCGAGTAACTTTTTGGTTGAATCTCTAGGATTCCTTAAGTAAACCATCATATCATCTGCAAAGAGTGATAGCTTGGTCTCCTCATTGCCAATTTTAATACCTTCAATTTCTTTTTCTTCTCTAATTGCTACTGCTAGTGTTTCTAGTACAATGTTAAATAATAGAGGTGATAATGGGCATCCTTGTTTTACTCCTGATCTTATTGGAAAGGCTTCTAGTTTATCCCCATTGCAGATGATGTTTGCTGATGGTTTTAGATATATACTGTTTATTATTTTTAGAAAAGGCCCTTCTATTCCTATACTTTCTAGTGTTTTCAATAGAAATGGGTGTTGTATTTTATCAAAGGCTTTTTCTGCATCTATTGAGATAATCATGTGATTTTTGTCAGTTTTCTTGTTAATATAGTCAATTATGTGGATGATTTTCCTAATATTGAACCATCCTTGCATTCCTGGTATGAATCCTGCCTGGTCATAGTGGATGACTCTTGTGATGACTTGCTGGAGTCTTTTTGCTAGTATCCTATTTAAGATTTTTGCGTCTATATTCATTAGGGAGATTGGTCTATAGTTTTCTTTCTCTGTTTTTGACCTGCCTAGCTTTGGAATCAGTACCATGTTTGTGTCGTAGAATTTGGTAGAACTCCTTCTTGGCCTATTCTGTCAAATAGTTTGTTTAATATTGGGATTAGTTGTTCTGTGAATGTTTGATAGAATTCATTTGTGAATTCATCTGAACCTGAGGATTTTTTCTTAGGGAGTTCTTTGATGGCTTGTTCAATTTCTTTTTTTGAAATGGGGTTGTTAAGGTAATTTATTTCTTCCTCTTTTAGTCTAGGCGATTTATATTTTTGTAAGTATTCATCCATTTCACCTAGATTGCCATATTTGTTGCCATATAATTGGGCATAGTAGTTTTTAATGATTGCCTTAATTTCCTCTTCATTAGAGGTGAGGTCTCCTTTTTCATCTTGGATACTGTCAATTTGGTTTATTTCTTTCCTTTTTTTTAATTAGACTGACTAGTACTTTGAAAAAACAAATAAAATAGACAAAGTACCAGCTTCTGGTCTTATTAAATCAATAGTTCTTTGACTTTCAATTTTATTAATTTCTCCTTTGAGTTTTAGGATCTCTAATTTAGTCACCATCTGAGGATTTTTAATTTGTTCACTTTCTAATTTTTAAATTTGCATGCCCAATTCATTTATCTCTGCCCTTCTTAATTTGTTAATATATGAACTCAAGGATATAAATTTCCCCCTGAGTACTGCTTTGGCTGCATCCCCTAGATTTTGAAAGGATGTCTCATCATTGTCATTTTCTTCAACGAAGTTATTGTTTCTATGATTTGTTCTTTAACTAACTGGTTTTGGAGAATCGTATTGTTTAATTTCCAATTAATTTTCGATTTACCTCTCCATGTTCCCTTACTATTATTTTCATTGCATTGTGATCTGAGAAAGTTGCATTTATTATTTCTGCTCTTTTGCACTTGTTTGCAATGTTTTTATGCCCTAATACATGGTCGATTTTTGTGAATGTACCATGTGCTGCAGAAAAGAAGGTATATTCCTTTTTGTCCCTATTTATTTTTCTCCACATGTCTACTAACTCCAATTTTTCTAAGATTTCATTCACTTCTCTTACTTCTTTCTTATTTATTTTTTGGTTTGATTTATCTAGTTCGGATAGAGGAAGGTTCAGATCTCCCACTAGTATAGTTTTTCTATCTATTTCGTCCTTGAGTTCCTCTAGTTTCTCCTTTAGAAATTTGGATGTTATGCTATTTGGTGCATACATGTTGAGTACAGAGATTTCCTCACTGTCTATACTGCCTTTTATCAGGATGTAATTACCTTCCCTATCTCTTTTAACTAGATTTATTTTTACTTTGGCTTTGTCAGATATCATGATTGCGACTCCTGCCTTCTTTTTGTCAGTTGATGCCCAATAGATTTGGCTCCACCCTCTTACTTTCACCCTATGTGTGTCTACCTTTCTCATATGTGTTTCTTGTAGACAGCATATGGTAGGGTTTTGGACTCTAATCCACTCTGCTATTCACTTGCGTTTTATGGGTGAGTTCATTCCATTCACATTCAGAGTTATGATTACTAGCTGTGTATTTTCCAGCATTTTGATTTCTGCTCCTTTTCCTGCCTTTTCTTATTTCACTATTTCCTTCTACACCAATGTTTACTAAGTATTGGTTCCAAGGCAGAACAAGGGCTAGGCCACTGGGGTTTAGTAACTTGTCCAGGGACCAAGGCCACATTTGAACTCAGGAGTCTCAACTCCAGTCCTTGCTCTCTATCCTTTGAGTCATTTAGTTACTATTTTTTTTTCCATTTTAGGTTTTATCAAAAAATTTAGCTGTCATTGTTCAAATACATGTGGATGTGATATCTTAAAGATACACTCTTAAAAATTAGGTATTGAATTTTCATGGAATTAACATTACAAGTTGAAATTATGTTTTTAAGTAGACCATTTAACTTATTCCAGCAATACATGATTTGTTCATGATGCCAGTTAACCAAGACAGTACAGGTGTGTTAAAAACCACCCACACCTCCCCTCAGACTGCTCAAAAGCACATGTCCTGTTAGGATTCAGTCAGTCCTGTGTGAAAAGCAGCACGAAATCATATGTAGAATTATAAGAACATTTGTGCACAGCCAAAATTGAATACATCCTTTTGCCAAACTTTGATCATTGATTCACCAAATTTGTTGACTTTGACTGGGAAATGAGGATTGGGAGAAAGGTGAGTGAAAAAGGCTGACTCCTTTCCCTTGCTTGTTCTGGAAACACTAGCCTCTGGAGAGGCCCCTCATCTTGGAGGAGGCCTCAAGGCTAGAACTCATGTTTAATTTACCTCTGGGCCCCCTCTGCTGGGCCTCTTAAGCTCTGCCTAGTTTGTACCAGACCAGAATAAATATCTACTCTCTCTGATTTTCTTACTTCCATTCTTTCTCCTTTTGAAAATAAATTATCATAAAAAAAGTCATTTGGAATTGAGTAATAATTCCTGGCAACCATACTCTTAAAATATCTTATCCAACCCTTTAATTTTAACCCCTTACATTCTGGCCCTTACATCACAGAAGCACAGAATTTTCCATCTCAAGATAATGGGTTTAAAAGCACTTTATATTTAGAGTTTAGTCAGACCCCCTTATTGTACACAGATGGGGAAATCAAGACACCCCCCCCCCCTCGCCAAGGATCTACATTTTGTCCAGTCATACACTGAGATAGTGGCAGAGCCTAGAAAGGAGATTAGTTCTCTGCCTTTTATATATTTATGCTTTACCCAGTTAAGAGTGGACAACATCCACTGGCAATTACTGATTCCTGAGAAGACCAGGAATAAGAGAAGACTTACTCCAAAGAAGTAGAAATAAGTAGGAATGTCTGAATGGGTTATGTTTTTCAAATAGTTATTTTCAGGAATATTTGATTAAGTCCTACTGGGCTAGAAAGGCATCATAATTGGAGATAAACTGGTTTTAAATGGTCTAAAATGTTGGTATTTTATTTTACTGTTTAAGAGGACAAAAAGGATACACTATAAATAGAATATTATTATAAAAGCCTTAGTTGGTCTCCATAGATTTAGTAGGTTTCTTTTTCATATCTAAAATGTAGCAAGCCCAAATCATAAGTATACATTGCATTCCTTGATAGCCTTTGTGGGACTTTCATATAAACTAAGAAATGTTTAAAGTTTTATTTGTGCAAATTTGTTTCTCAAGATTTCTTTATACCTGTATAATATCTTCCAGAGTCTACAATGCCTAAACCATAGCATAGAAATGACTCTAAGCTGCTGAAAAAGTTGTTCTAAGCTGGAAAGGATTTGCATTTAGTCATGATGACCTTTATGTGAACATGTGTCATCCACAGACCAGGCAAGCCATGACTGAAGAAGCTTAATAGTAAGAGTCTGGACACACAACCTGATGCTTTTTCTGCCCACCCCCTCAATTTAACAAAAAATTCCAAGTCAGGGGGAGTTGCTATCTTTGTTGGAGGAAGTGCTCACACTGATGAAATTATGAGTTAATTGAAATACAGTGTCATGTTCAATTCTATTCTCGCTGCAAAATAACTGAAAAATAATGAAAGAGGCCTAGGAAGATAAATTAACTTAAAAAAATATTTTCCCATCTAAGGTTGCTCAAAAGACAATTAGTATTATCAATTTATATTTATAGCACTGGATCTCCAAATAAAACTCTAACTCCTCAATTTCATAGTCAAACTTTAATGCAAAAAAATAAGAATGTTCAGTTCTATCTATGATGAAATCTCAAACAATTCCCAAAGATAAACAGATATGCTAGTCAAGGTAAAGTGTACTTTACCTTGTCTTTCAAAAGTGTACTGTACCACTGTCTTTCAAAAAGAATGTTCCCAAGTCCATCTGTATTAGAGTTCATGTCTTGTAGGCAAATTTTTACACAAACAGCAACTGAAGAGCCCTTGGCTTGCTCTTTAATTAATTATAAAGATCATGCTATGTTAATTCTTGAGATTTTTTAGCTCCTTCTCTTGCTAATCTATCAGCTTCTTCATTGCCTGCAAAGCCTGAATGACCAGGAACATGTATCTGTTGAAAGATATGTTTAAATAAGTTATTTAGTTTTTGATTCATAACATTACTTCCATTAGTGAAGGAACATAAAAAAAGTATTGTGAATTAACACTAAAGATATGGCTACATGCAAATTGTCTTGATGATCTTAACTGACTTCAAGTGAAAGCAAGTAAACACAAAACAAAGCAGAGGTTTGAGGAAAACATGAAGAAAAAAAAACATCAAAAAAGTTAACAAAAAATCTGGCTAACAATGGGCCAAAATGAACACCTGCCTTTTTTTTTTTTAATTGTGGCATTAGCCTTTTTATACTGTTGTTTTAATTTTTTAAATCATTACATTGTTTAGAAAAACTATAAAGTTTGTTTAGCACACTTACCCATTTAATATCAATGCCTTGAGTAAGTGTATCAAGCTTCACAAAGTCTTCTTTGTTGATGACCTCTTTTCCTGTGCTTGTTTTCCAGCCATTTTTCTTCCAGTCTTTAATCCAACTTGTTATGCCTAAGCAGTTAAAACATATAGTTATTAAATCATTTCACAACTAACTTGCTTCAATTTAATTTGCCAAAACTAAGAGAAACTAATGCTAGATTCTGCTGAGAGACATCAGTTGTCTCAAAGTAAATTTCTCTGGAAAATTCTTTAGATGTATCATTTAGCATTTCATTGATGACACGCTGTGACCAGACTTGCAAAAATGTTCAGGCAATTCCCCAAAACGTTTGAAAGGTGATGTTCATTTTGTTCAGTATGAAGGATCCTTGGATGCTCCAATTGTCCACAAGGTAGATTTAACCCAAGAGAGGCCTCTCAGTCAGGGAGAGATTCTAAACCTTTTTTTTTTTGTATAATGGACTCTTTTAGCAGTCTGGTGAAATCTATGAATTCCTTCTCAGAATAATGCTTCTAAATGCATAAAATAAAATGCATAGGATTACAAAAAAAACCAATTATGTTAAAATAGGTTTTTAAAAGTTCACAGTACAAAAAAATCAAGCCATTCCACAATTGATAGATGGGCAAGGGACATGAATAGGCAATTTTCAGATAAAGAAATCAAAACTATCAATAAGCACATGAAAAAGTGTTTGAAATCTCTCATAATTATTTTTTTTTATTTGGGGGAAATTTTATTTAAATTATTAATTTAGAATATTTTTCTGTAGTTACAAGATTCATGGTCTTTCCCTCCCTCCCCTTCTGCCACCCTTCCCATAGCTGACATCCTTACATATGTCATTTGTATTGATTTAGAATCTTGAACCCTAGACTACAATCCCCTTTTCCTTTTCCTGTTTGTGCATCTCCTTACATAGAGGGAATTTTGGAGTTTGTTTCTGCCCACGAGGCTCTCTCTCTGACTTGTACTAGTGGGAAGGAGGGAGCCTTTTCAGAAAAGGTGCTTGGAGATTTTTAAAATTTTAATAAAAGTATTATTGGATATTAATTTTAATCTTTACATTTATGATGACCACAAAGGAATTCTAGAACTCAGCTATTCTTTTTCCTTTTCTTTAAAGTGGGCTGTCCGGTCACAGCCGGGCAACCTGGCAGTTTAAAACTGCTACTGGTTTGCAACCAAATTGCTTTTCTACTGGTAGTTTTCAAATCCCCACTCCAGTCCCTAGCTGCAGTTCATTCCTCTAGCTCTCCTGCCTTCCAAGCCTCTGGCAGCTGCAAATATTTGAGCATTTTTACACCCCTGACACGCCCAGCTGCCTTAATTTAGGGGACTTGATGGAGAAGTCGCTCCCCACCCACAGCCTGAAGAGCAGCCCAATCAGCCTGATTGACTATTCCTACCCACAACTTGGCCAAAACCCGGCTAAAGAGGCAGGCTCCCCTGCTGCCTCAAACTACTACCTCAGCCAGGGCACCCTTGGCCCACCCTAGTGCTGCGGTTACTATGTCCTCCAGCTGCTGAAGCCTAGTCACACCTGGCTTAGCTTCTCCTACTGGAAACCCAAAACTACTGTTCGGTTTTTGTTTTTTTTAGCCAAAGCTAGTTCCAGCCTGGCCCCCACCCCCCCTTCATTGCTGCTGCTTCTGCTGCCCTGATCTGTTCCAGCTGGTGAGTATAAGCTTCCCTTTTCCCAGCCAGCAGAAAGGGAAGCCCCTTTCCCCTCTAGACAGCTAATTGCCCCTAGGCTCCACCAGGTAACTTTGCCTTGGCTGGGAGCGTCCTAGCCCTCTTTTTTTAAACCACTCCTAACCATGCCCCTAACCCCTCCCAGTTGAAGTGCTCCCTCTTGGCCACTAGAGGTCAATATTGAGCACTGATTTTTTTTCTTTTTCTTTCTCTTTATTTTCCCCCCCTTTTCCTGCTTAGCTACAGTGGTTGTTTGCTGCCATAGTGGCAGCAATAAATAAATAAATAAATTTTAAGAAAAATTTCCCCTTTTAAAAAAAAAATCCATTAAGTACATAAAAAAATTAAATCAACTAAATACCCTCACCTTCTACCCCACCCTTATAATAACAATTAAAAAATAAATCAATAAAAAATATACATTATTTTTTCTCCTTTTTTGATCAAAATGCTAAGCAGCATAAATGCTACCATGCATGAAAGCCTTTTGCTTTTTGCCCAATTAGAAGCATGTAAAATTCCAAATTCCCTCCTCCCTCTAGAACATTTTATTTTTCTGATCTTCATTCTTAAGAAAAAAGATGCATCTATAACAAGAGAATAAAGTAGAAATGCAGGCCAACAGGAAAATTCAATCAAAAAATTTCAAACACTTACATGACCTAATGAAAAATACTGAACCCACCCAAAACAATTCTGAATTTTGCAAGCCTGCTCCTAAACCACAAATACAGGACAAACCTTTTTTCTCCCGAAATGGAGATGAGACACCCCTCTCATATACATCAGGTGCAGACCCTTCTCTCTTGTACTCTGCAACTCCTGGCTGATCTTACCTTCCCTGATCCTTCTTCTAACTCCCCATCCTCTCCTACCCTTTCTCTCACCCCACAACCAGCCCCAACTCCAAAGAAATCTGGTGGTGCTATAATACCTGTTCCTATGCTTGTTGCCTCGGCATCCCCCCAGTCAATTTCTAAGGAATCACAGACATCAGATGACTACTATGAAGGCCTTTTCCCATTAAGGGAAGTGCCCAAAATAGGACGCAATGGGGATGTGGTGACCCTAAGACACCATTTTCCTTTTACTCCCCAAGAAATTAGAGAACTGAAATGTAATATACCTTCATTTGAATCTGAAACTTTGGTTATGACCAAGAAGATGGCTGATATTTTTTTATCAGTAAAACTCGTCCTATAAGGATGTTGAGAATTTGCTCAATGTCTTTCTAATGGAACGAGAGCAAAATAAAATCATCTCTCATGTTAACAAGGCGGCATAGTGCACCACACTGGCCAGCTCAGAATCCTGCATGGGATTATAACAGTACCACAGACTGGTTGCAATTACATCGTTGTAGGGATGCCATTTTAACAGCTATGCAAGAATGCTCCGAAGATACAGAAGCATGGTCAAAATTTGAAAGGCTTAGACAATCAGATGAGACACCCTCACAATTCATGGATAAGCTCATTGAGCTTGAAGGGGTCTACATCTAGACCTTGATATTTCTAAAGTCAAAGATATTATGCAAATAAGGAAACATTTTGTCAACAAGTATTGCAGGGTGATCCAAGATTATTTTAAGATGCATTGCCCACAGTGGCCTCAGATGGACCTTGATGAATTGAGAAATACTATTTCTTAGGTCTTTAAACACCAAAAGGAAAAACAAGAAGAGGCTAATAATATCATAGCAACTTTGAGAAAACAAATCAAATTTTTGGAGGATAAGATTGATAAACAAAACAAAGGGCATGACGATCAACCAATGGCGCTAGTCTCTCTCCAAGAACATAGCTATCAGTCCCTTACCTGCCAATTCTGTCATAAGAAGGGCCACATAATGATGAACTGTAGGAATTTTTCCCAGGTACTGATGAACTATACCAACTGGAGAAATTCTTATAGGGACAGTTACAGGAATGATAATTATAATGGGGATTTCAGGAATTGTAATTTTAGGACTGATAATAATCCTAGGGACATAAATCAGGCACCTGACAACTCATACCAAATGACCCCACAGCAGTATATTTTGAGTGGAGCTCACCCCCGAACCACCCAGGGAGCTACTGCCCTTCAGGGGGTAGTCCAAGGTACTACCCAAAGATTATGAAGGGGGGGGGGGAAGAAGGGGTCGGGGCACAGGAATCAGAGGATACAACCTTTGATTTTCCAGACCCTGATGTATTACTACTGCCTGTTGTCCCTATCCACTGCCCCCATCCATACTAATGAGCCCCATGTTAACATTAAAGGTTGGTAACACCTATTATGATTTGCCTTTTGGAGTTTCCTGGTCTGTATTGAAAAGTATACCTGATTTGAGTTCCATTGGCTCAGTTAATGTCAGGGAGGTATCAGGGATATCCCTAAAGGTTCCCAAGCTTTCCCCTAGAATAGTGCCCATACGATCCCTTAGTGTAGAACACTCTTTCCTCTTAATGCCTTGGCTCCCCTTTAAATTTGCTGGGGAGAGCCCTTTTGTGCAAGCTTAGGGCCACAATAACTTGTTCTCCAGATGGCTCTATGACACTGGAACCGCCTGAGGAATCCTTAACTTTACTTCCTGTACTTCTTTCAGATACTCATGAAATGAAGGAGACTACTATTTTTGAGATCCCAACTAATATACCTGAGTCTCTCTGGGTCACATCATCTTCTGATGTTGGCCTACTTAAATCTGCTGTCCCTGTGCAAATTCAAACAAAATCTAGCCCACCGCCTTCCATTCCTCAGTACCCTCTTTTGAAGGAGGCAATTGATGGTATTATACCAGTAATAAATTCCCTGATTGACCAAGGCATCAAAAATCCCTGTAAATCTGAATACAATACGCCCATCCTGCCTATTAAAAAGCCAAAACTGGGGCCCAATGGCAAGGATCTCTATCACTTTGTCCAGGATTTGAGAGCTGTGAACAATCGCATTATGAAGAGACACCCTATAGTTACCAACATAAATACTGTTATTTCTTCTATTCCTAGCACAGCTATATACTTTACAGTAGTAGACTTGTACTCAGCTTTCTTCTCTATACCCATACATGAGAACTCTGGACATATCTTTGCTTTCACCTGGAAGGGCTCCCAGGGGACCTGGGTTTGTCTGCCCCGAGGTTTCAACCCTACTCTGTTCACACAATTCTTAACTGCTGATACAGATGCCATAAAATTTAAATACAATCATTTAATTCAGTATGTGGATGATTTACTCTTGGCCTCACCAAACACTGAAGCATGCCAAGTAGATAGCAAACACCTCCTCTTAGAGCTACATAAGAGAGGCCACAAGGTCTCCAAGGACAAAGTTCAGTGCTATCTCCCCAAAGTACAATATTTAGGCTTTAGACAGCTGGGTTCCATTTAATTTCTCCCAAGCATATTGAAAATATCCAAAAGATAAGTGCTCCTACCACTAAAAAGCAATTGAAAGCTATTCTTGGAGCAACAGGATTTTGTCAGCAGTGGATCTCTTGCTATGGGGAAATCACTAAGCCCCTTGTAGCACTCAGTCCTCGAATCACTTAAAATGGAAACAGAATACCTAACAGCTCTTTCAAATTTAAAACAAGCTATCCTGTTTGCCCCTGCTCTAGGCATACCAAATTTTGATAAACCATTTACCTTATATGTCCTTATATGGTGCTTGCTAGAGTTTTTTTTTTAAAATAAATAGTATTAAAATAATACTTGAAGTATGGGATATCAATTTTAATCTTTACACATTGTAAATCTCTCATAATTAGAGAAATGCAAATCAAAACAACACTGAGGTACCACCTCACACCTAGTAGATGGGCTAACATGGCAGCAAAGGAAAATAATAAATGTTGGAGGGGATATGGCAAAATTGGGACATTAATGCATTGCTGGTGGAGCTGTGAATTAATCCAACCATCCTGGATGGCAATTTGGAACTATGCCTAAGGGGCTTTAAAATCTGCCCTTTGATCCAGCAATACCACTGCTGAGTTTATACCCCAAAGAGATAATGGGGGAAAAGACTTGTATAAAAAAATTTATAGCCATGCTCTTTGTGGTGGCAAAAAACTGGAAAATGAGAGGATGCCCTTTTCATTTCATTGGGGAATGGCTGAACAAATTGTGGTATATGTTGGTGATAGAATACTATTGTGCTCAAAGGAATAATGAACTGAAAGAATGCCATGTGAACTGGAATGACCTCCAAAAATCGATTCAGAGTGAAAGGAGCAGAACCAAGAGAACATTGTACACAGAAACTGATACACTGTGGCACAATCAATTGTAATGGACTTCTCTACTAGCAGCACTGCAATAATCCAGGACAATTCTGAAGGACTTATGAGAAAGATCACTATCCACATCCAGAGAAAGAACTGTGGGAGTAGAAATGCAGAAGAAAAGCTTGATCACATGGGTTGATGGGGATATGATTGGGGACATAGACTCTAAACCAGGGGTCTCCAAACTTTTTACACAGGGGGCCAGTTCACTGTCCTTCAGACCACTGGAGGGCCGGACTATAAAAACGTAATCCTAACCCTAACCGGGCAGCAGTATACACAGTGCGGAATCCCCTCCCTCAGATCACCACTCACCATGCTGACGTCTTCCATTGTACAGCCACATAACCCTTTGTGCAGTGCCTTGTTTTAAGGTACTGCACAAAGGATTGTGTCACTGGAAGTAGTACTGTATGTGAGCAATGCTGCAAGCTGCCATATACAGTGCTCCTCTCACTGACCACCAATGAAAAAGGTGCCCTTCCAGAAGTGAGGTGGGGGACAGTTAAATGGCCTCAGGGGGTTACATGCGGCCTGCGGGCCTTAGTTTTGGGTAAACGATCACCCTAGTGCAAACATCAACAATATGGAAATAGGTCTTGATCAATGACACATGTAAAACCCAGTGGAATTGCTCTGTTGGCTATGGGAGGGGGTTGAGAAAGAACATGAATCATGGAACCATGGAAAACTATTCAAAATTAATTAATTAAATAAACTTAATTGAAAAATAAATTAAAAATAAATAAAAATTCAATCTAAAAAACATTCACAAAATCATAAATCATGTAACCATGGAAAAACATCTTAAAAAAAAAGTTCAGACCACATCTAAGAATTTTTCCTCTAAAAAAAATTCCTCCTCTTGACCAACTCCTATTCCCAGTTTGCCATTTTGCATTAAACCAGATCTCTTTGAAGTACTATAAGTAGGCAGCAGTAACCGGAACAATACTCTCCCCCAAGTAAGAAGCTATCTTAATCTCTCTACATGGAAGCCACTACAAAAAACAAAATGATAATAACTTACCATTTATAGTAAACATACTATCTGTGTAGAGAACCAGCTTATTGATATTTTGATTCTTTGCCTGTTCGATTGCTTTGCAGGCTGCCTTGAATAGATATGGTAGTAAAAGGGAAATATGATTAACTTATAACATTTAATGTTTCTAATGACTATAAAGTTTATATATTTGTCCTATCTAATACCCTACTAGGTCCACAGAGCATCTGGGTCTTAGATCTGGAAGAGACTTTAGTCTGTATCTAATCATCTAATCTAGAGATTCTTAATGTTTGTATCATGTACCTCCCTTTGGTAGACTGGTACAGGCTATTCTTGGCAAAATAAGGGTGGCCAGGTGGCAATAATTCCATCTTCTCTTAACTTCTCCTGCGAACACTCTCATTACCTCTCGCCTGCTGCAACAGTCTTCTGAGTGGTCCCCTGACTTAAAACTGTCCCCTCTGTCATCCATCTGCTGCTCAGCTGCCAGTGGTTTTCTGAAAGCTCAGGCCTGACTAGGTGACTCTCCCTCTCAGGGAATTTTAGCTGCTCATCATTAACTCAGGAGCCAAATAAGCACATCCCCAGTCCATAGCCATGCTGCCTTCCACACCTAGAACACTCACCCTCTCCCTGCTCACCTGACTCTTCTAGCTTCCTACAAGATTCAGCTCAATCCCACCCTGTGAAGTAGCTCTTTCCCAATCTGCCCCAGCCACTGGTGCCCTCTGCTCTTGACGTCATGCTTTCTTTAGTCTATCTATGGCTTATATGCATGTAGTGACTTACATGTCTTCTCTCCCATTAGAATGGGAGCTCCTAAAAGGCAGGGCCTATTTTTGTCTTTATATTACCAATGCTTGGTACAGTAACTGTGTGAATTTTAAAACTACTCCCCCTACTCAGGCCATACTTTAGAAGATTTGATATAGCTATTTCCTGATTTGTAACAATGGAGATACTTGATCAAATAGAATCAGGTCTTGGGAAACCTTATTTGTGGGGAGGGAGGGAAGGAAGAAGGAGCTTGGACCTGTGATTTCATTACTGTGGTGAATTCCCAGTGTGGAAGTCTTCCATTGATGCAGGTGAGAAATTTATAGTTTCAGAGTTGTCTGTGGGTATACAGCAACTATGATCTGAAAGCTGCGAATTTTAAAACTACTCCACCTTACTCAGAAGGTACTTTAGAAGATCTGATTTAGCTATTTCCTGATTAGTAACAATGAAGATACTTGGTCTACAGAATCAAGTCTTGGGAACTCTACATTTCTCCACCCAGTTAGTTTAACAAGGTCAGGAATGTCTGCACCATACTCAAAGATTTAATTATCTAAGAAGATGGCCTTCAAGAGACATGTGCAAAAACAGCTGACAGCCCCCTGGGCTGTCCTAAGTCAAGCTAAGCTAACATTGGTACAGATGAGACTAAGGAAAGTAATGTAAAACCTTCTATATAGAGCACATCACTTCTTTTCTTTGGTCTCTTCTCCCGGAGAGTCAGCTCTGGCTGGCAGCATGCTAAGCGTTCTGACATCTTGGCATGGTGGCAGCTACTTGTCTGGATATATTGGTGGTGAGTTTGCCCTTGGGCAATTTCAGGTTCAGTCATCTTGGCTGAGCCCTCTTGGAGTTCAGGCTGATTCCTTCCTCCTTTATTCTCCAAAACCTTACCTTCCTAGAGCCTCTAATCTTCCCCCATGGCACTAGCTAGGCGGGAGAAATCCTATACCCTTTCCTTCTCTCTTCTTCTTAATTTCTTTCCACTATATTAATTAAATCACCATAAATTTCCAGCTGACTTGGGTATTTTTTTTTATTTGGGATATCCATGAAGACCAAATAATTAATATAGTTTAGGTCACAACACTAAAATTATCCTTTACACCTGGCACATGGTAAATGTTTGATAAATGCTTTTTAACCAACTAATATGCTTTTTCTATACTGGCACTATTTTAGATAATACAGGCACTAGATTTCATGTCAAAATCAGGCTAAGAAAAACTCAACTCTTAAACTGAGATTCACTCATTTTTAGTAATAAGTATTTTTAAAGCACACAAAATTCTGATAGCTCATAACTTACATGTATTTCTGCTCTTTGGTTTGTTTGTCGCCCAAGAAGTCTATCAGCCACATTTCTGTGAAAGAGAGTAGAAACAGAGAGAGAAGGGGGGAGGGGGATGTGGAAAAAGAGAGGAAAGAAGAGAGAACAGGAAGTATGGAGGGGAGAGAGGAAGAGAATGAGAAGGGAAAAATTTATAAGTCACTCTTTAAAACTACTCTTGTCCCATTATTTTAGGCATTACAAAGTATTAAATAAAAACTTAGCATGTTTAAATAAATACACATACAATGCACACACTTGAGAGAGAGCATGTTGCAGTAGATAAGAGGTGAGCATCCTAGGTTCAAATCTGGCCTCAGACACTTCCCAGTTGTGTGACCCTGGACAAGTCACTTGACCCCCATTGCCTAGCCCTTACCACTCTTCTGCCTTGGAGCCAATACACAGTATTGACTCCAAGACGGAGGGTAAGGGTTTTTAAAAAAAAAAAAACATTAAAAAAAAAAAGATAAGAGGTGAGCTTGTAGTCAAGACCTACCTTTGATCCCAGACAAGTCATTTAACATTTAGGAGAAGCTGATCTTCATGGGTAGAGAAGACTGCTTACTAAGAGTTCCTTAAATCAATGAAATTATAGATCTGGTCCAAAAATATATGCATTTCCTAACATCATATTAGATACTTTACATTTTGTGTGTATGTGTACATGTGTGACACATATATATAAATTAAATTAAAAAACAATACTAGAGAAGAACAGTGTACCTCAGCAAAGGGAGCACAGGATTCAAACAAGAAAACTCTGGTAAGCTACCTCCTTATTTCTAGACAATGTATTTTTACTTACCATCAGCTGAATGACTTTTAGCTATGATTATCTTTGGGGTCCTATGTTCTCAGGTTTGGGTTTGTTTGACTCAATTTTATAATATTACAATGACTGCACATAAACTTACACTAAAGCAATTCATCTATTATAGTCCTAGGGCTAGAAGACCAGTACCCTTAACTTTGTGTCCAGTATTGACCATTCCATTTGGTCAGAATTCTCAACCTTTTTTGTGTCATGGGCACTTTTGGCAGTATGGTACAGACAACAGACCCTTTTTAGAATAAAAAAAAAATTTTTTTTTAAACTTTGTAACAGAAGGAAATGATAAATGTTAGTTAGAGGTCAGTGAAAATAAAGATGCAATTTTACCCTATCCAAATTCATAAACCCTCAGGAATCTATCTGTGGGTCCCAAATTCTACATTAATAAAAGATGTTTCAGAAAAATCTAGGAAGATTTGTATAAATGGATACAAAGTGAAGTGAGTTAAACCAAGAGAACATATGATATGATGATAATATTGTAAAGATAAACAGCTTAGAAAAGCTTGGGGACTTTGATCAGCACAATGGAACAAACCACATATCCAAAGGACTCAGGATGAAACATGTTATTCACCTTTTGAGAAAAAGCAGATGGACTGCAGGCAGAAGCATATTCCCCTTCTTTCTGGACACAGCTAATGAGGGAATTTGTTTTACTTGACTACACTTTTTTTGTAATGGGATCTTCTCAACAGTTGGGGGAGGAGAGAGGGAGATAATTTAGAACTGAAAATAAAAGCAATAAAACAACACTCTGCATTAGTTAATACTGCTCTTCTATGGGGTAGGTGAATCATTTAAGTAGATGACTAATTTTGGTAGAAAGAATTTCAAGAAGTAATAGGGCTTTGAAATGAGAGGATTGAGGTAAGAAAAGGAAAAGTCTTGCTCATACCTAAACCCTTTTTGAAGGGTAAATGTGAATACAGCTAAATTGGAACAAAGCTTTGTTTTTAACATCTTAAGTCTTTTAAACAACAGTTGATCTTTTAGCAATATTGAGAGAAAAAGGAGGATCAAAGAGATATATCTTTGATTAGAGTGATAGGGGCTATAATAATTGCCAACAGAGGAAGACAAAAGTGTTCAATTCTAATTTTCTTCTGCTTTCTCTCACAAAGAGAATGATCTTTGCACCAGAAATGACAAAACAAAAATGTCTGAAGAAAAGTTGATACCCAAAATATATGATACCCTCACTGTACGAGAGGATCTAATTGACCTGGATCAGATGAACTGAATCCTCGGGATATTGAAAGAAATGGTAGATGTGACTTCAGAATCACTGTCAGCAATATCTATCACGGAAAACAGAAACTCCCCAATCTAGTAGATGAGGAAAATAATGTGGATATGGTTTACTTAGCATTTTGCAAAGCACATAATAAAATATCTGATACCTTTCTTATGTACAAAGTGAAGAGATATGAATTAGATGGATTTACAAATGCTATATGGCCAGTCTTAAAAAGTAATTTATTATCATGTCAGCTTTGACAGGTCTCCAGTTGTGTTCTTTGGGGATCTGTCCTTGGTTCTGTTGTTTTTATCTCTGACTGGGATAAAGACATAAATGCCTTGTTGTCATAATATGCATAAAACACAAAACTGGATTTTTTACTGAGTAGAGCATTATGCTAAATCTAATAAGGTGAAAGTGAGTAGAGAGAAATATGGTTTTACATTTGCTTACAAAAAAAATCACCTTCGTGAGTGATAGAGGAGGCATGGTTAGACAGAAATTCTGAAAAAATTAAAGAATTTTAGTGGACTGAATCTATGGCAACCAGAAAAGCCAATGGAAACTTGGGTTACACTGAGAGGCAGGAGTAAAGAAGTAATAAGGCCATTATACTCTGCCTTCATCAGATCCATGTTCAATGCTGTGTTCAGTCCTAAGTATCAAGATTTAAGGAGGATATTAATAAGTTGGAGATTGTAGAGTGGATGTGTACCAGGATGGTGAGGAGGCCTTGGTTTTATGAGAATCATATGAAAGAACAAGGCATGTTTAACTGGAAAAAATAAGGCTCAGGGGGATGCTATAGTTGTCTTCAAGTATCAGAAGGTCAGTCTTGTGGGGTAGATACTAGATTTCCTTGAGAGGTCCCAGAAGGCAAAACTAATGGGTAGAAGCTGCAAAGAAATCAATTTAGACTTGATGTCAGGGAAAACTTCTTGATTAGAGCTATGCCAAAGTGGAATGTGATGCCTCCTGAAGTGGAAAAATTCCCCCTTTTTAGAGGTTTTCAAATAGAGGCTAGATGACCACTTATCAAGTTTGTTATAATGAAGACTCCTTTTTGCATACTGGCTAAACTAGGTGACTGGTAAGATATATTCTGATTCTCAGGTTTTGTTATATTTAAATAATCCATTGAAGTTTGCAACATACTTAATATCCTCAGTATTCCCATTTGATCTTTCTAATAACCTGGGCTCAGAGAAACTAAATGACTTATTTGTGAAGGTCCCATAGAAACTAAGTGCTCATGGCAGTCCCTTGAGCCTCCCAGTTCAATATTCTTGCCATGAAAAACTGCTTATCAAACAGTTATAGAAGATTCTCCTCAAAGCCCTGACAAGTTAAAAAATATGTCAAAGCAACTAGGTACATATGAATCTCAGAAACTGATACAAAGTTTAGAATAAAGACACATATTGTGTAATTAAAATCTGTTGCCCTAAAAAACTACGATACCTAGCACCCTACTCTCTTCCTGTCACATGCTGATGCAGAGAGGATATAAATTCTGTGGAGTTCCATCTCTCACTCTCTTCTCTTACTGAGAATGTGGGATTTTTGAGCAGGTAGAAAAACTTAGTCATGTGGTTCTATTTTGTCAGATAACAAACTTTATAAAATATAATACTTGGTATTGATACATTAATTTAAATTTTACGTTTATGGCAACCATGAAGAGAGTTTAGAAGCCTTAATTCTGAGTAGATCAGTTTTAAAAGAAACCACGTTTCTCCTGCTGCTGCTACTCCTCTTCCCACTGCTAACTGCCTGGGTGATCCCAGCCGAGCTACTACTGCGACTTTAGAACAAGCAAGCTGTAAAGTATACCGCTTTCCCTTACATTGCCAACAACTGAGTGCTTGCTAGCTGCTTGCCTTAGAAGCCCCAGTGTGTTTCTCTTAGGCAATAATTAGCCTCCTAAAGGGTTTTTACCTGAGGAGAGCTTCTACCCTCTTAAATCCCTGTCCACATGTCAGGGGAAGCAAGCTGCCTCCTGATGTTTTTTTATCCCGGGGGGAAGGGGAAGGAAGGCTACTCTTCAAAACTACAGACAGGAAGTAGAATTGCAAGGATGGCCCAGTTTCCTGCCTATCTCAAACAGCTCCCATTCCGGGAGAGCATTACTGAGTGAAGACAGCTCAAAGTTTTAGGGTATCTTCTTATCTTACTACTGTTTCTGGGTACACTGGTCCTTGCAATTAGCTTGAATAATCCTGAGATGCAGGAGAGAAATTCATCTCCCTATATCCCCTTACCATTCTGGCCTGCCCAGTCTCTACAACATATCCAATATGGGATTCCTCCATACTGCTGATTGCTTGTTTTAAGATTTTAAGTTCTGTTATACTAGTCACTTTAAGTTACTGTGTTTTGACAATTAGCTATATGTGCTGTTACATTGTCTCTATTTGTACCTCCCCATATGACTGGGCTGGAGAAAATACCATTGTAAAGGTCCCTTTGAGTTGTTTGTAACAAGAGGTAAGGGTCCATTTAACAGCTGAAGCACTATTATAATCCCCATCTCCACATTTATAAAAATGTAACGTATGAGACACATAAAGACACGCCACATATGGCTGTTTCAGTCTTGTCCAGGAGATGGGAAGGTTTTCCTAGGGGGCATGACACCTCTGGATGGCCCTCAAGAAGGGAACATTACTCAGGTAGCCTGGTAGCTTCTGGATGGTTTTTTTCTACTTGTAACTTCAGTTTATTCTACCCCTCCACCAGAATGATCTAGATTCCTGGTGATGTTTTAGACCCAAAGTTTTCTTAAATTAGCTGCTATACTACTGTTTTCTTTTTTTAAAGCTGTTTTTTTAGGGAAAATGAATGTATCCTGCGTTGATCTGTATGTTTGTCAACACCCTCCTTGGGGGGAGGATTGTATAACTGTCATAAAATTCTAGTTTTATAAAAGTTTTTCTTATTTGAGAGTAATTTTAGAATGAGAAATTTGCTTCACTCCCAAAATCCAGAAAGTGAACTACTTGGAGAAGGCACCATGGAGATGCCTCCAGAAACCTCATATTGCACTGAAAGATCCAGAATGAAGTTTGGGATGTAGAGAAATTGAACTGTGGGGGGTTGAATGCATTTGTTTTGAATGTACACTTTTATGCCAAAGGGGACTGCCGCCTAATTGGCTTTTTGTCAATGAGCCTAGCAATCACTGGTTTTGTTCTCTTTCCCTTTTATCTCCAAATTATTGCAATATTATGTATACATGATCCATTGGGGAGACTTAGTCTCCCAAAGGATCCCAGGGATTACTGTGTAATTAGAATCTGTTACCCTAAAAAACTAGAGTCCCAGCACCCTACTCTCTTCCTGTTGGTTGTTATATGCTAACATAGACAGCATATATATATTCTGTGGAGTTCGGTCTCTCACTATTCTTTTCCTGTGGTGGCAGCTGTGGATGCAGGATTTTTGAGCAGTTAGAAAAACTTAGTCATGTGGTTCTATTTTTTCAGATAATAAACTTTATAAAATATAATAGTTGAAGTATTGGACGTTAGTTTTAAGTCTTACAGCCTTCATGTTACTTACAGGGGATGGCCTGGCCCCCAGTAAACACCAATGCCAGCTCGAGCTTTCCTCCTCCCATTACTGGAGCAGCAGCCATCTGTGTAAACCACAGCCGCATCTCCTGTGAAACAAAAAATCTGATCAATGTTGCACGAGGGAAATGCTAATAATGCCAATTACTTTTTGAATGCTTACTGTCCCTTCTAATGAGGAATTTTTATGATGGCTCAATTCTACTTAAGGCCAAGGACAATTAACCTCATCTTTCCTACTGGGGTTTCACTTTTAGGTCTTACCCTTTTCCACAGAATCCACCATTCATGTGCAAACCATTGGATAATTAAACTATTTTGCGCAACTGGGTGACATATGAGTGATCAAGCACCATCTGTCTGTTTCAAATTAGAAGGAAGAATCATCAGAGAACAGCAAAACTGCCTCTTTGTGTATCAAAAGCCATAGTTCTTTTTACATGCAAAGGATCTCATCTCAGAACCAAAATTATACAAACAGCCCAAATACAACAGTGACCAACCTTTCAGTAGATGAGGCCTCTGTTCTAAAGTTAAATCAACCTAAAAAATATTTTAGATATCCATGCCATCAATCCTTCAAAGTGTTCCTCTGATGACTCATAGTGGAATGAGAGAGATCATAAGTCATCAAAAATCTAAGCTCTTGTAGATCCTATCAAACTTGAAAGAATTTTTGTACACACTCAAAGAAGGATACAAAGAAATTATGACTGTTATCCAACAATTGGCCTAGGTAAGGCTGAAAAGGCTCATGACCAGATGGTCACAGGACAATGAATCTTTTGGTCCAGGCAACCCTTAAAAGTATATTTACTAATAGGCAGTTTTCAGATGAAGAAATAAAAATGATCAATAATCATATAAAAAAGTGTTCTAAATCCCTCTTAATTAAAGAAATGCAAATCAAAATAACTCTGAGGTACCACCTCATACCTAGCAGACTGGCCAATATTGACAGTAAAGGAAAATAACAAATATTGGATGGGATGTGACAAAACTTGGAACACTAATGCATTGCTGGTGGAGTTGTGAATTGATCCAACCATTCTGGAAGGCAATTTGGATTTATGCCCAGAGGGTTTAAAAAAGAATGTCGGCCCTTTGATCCAGCAATACCACTACTAGGTTTGTACCCCAAAGAAATTAATAAAAAAGGATTATACAAAAATATTCATAGTCAAGCTCTTTGTGGTGGCAAAAGATTGGAAAATGAGGGGGGAGGGATGTCCCTCGATTGGGGAACAGCTGAACAAATTGTGGTATATGATGGGATGGACTACTATTGTGCTGTAAGGAATGATGAAATGCTTGATTTCTACATGAACTGGAAAGACCTCTGTGAACTGATATAGAATGAAATGACCAGAACTAGGAGAACATTGTACACAGAGGCTGAAACATTGTGGGATGATCAAATGTAATAAGACTCTGCTACTAATAACAATGCAATGATCCAGGACAATTCTGAGGGACTTATAAGAAAGAACACTATCCACATTGAGAGTGTGGAAAGGAAACAACACTGACAGTTTGTGGGGGAAGGGCCCAACTGGGAGTGGCAGTTGGGTCTTGTGACTAGCACTTCCTTCCTGCCGTGTGGGACTGGCCTTCCGGGTGTTGGAGGAGAGAGGAGCTTGTTCAACCCAGTCTGGAGTGGCATGCTCTTCTTGGTTCAGCTGGAAGATTCAGGCCCAGTCGCTTCTGAAGGTTAGACCTGTTCTTGTTTGCTTTCTATCTACTGCTAAGATTCTGAACTATACAAAACTGGACTGATATAGAGGAGACGGAAGTGGGAAACCCTCCGCCAGCCTCTAGGGTCTGGCCCTATACTCTGAAGCTAAGGAAAAACTCCAATTCCAACTGGATTATTAAACTTTATATTATTTGAATTCTCAATCAGATAAGTGGACTATCTTTTCTGGTCATAGAGGGAGCTGAAAATCAGTTCAGTCATCAAGGCAATAAAAGACCTTATCGGACCCCTGCTGTTTCCTCTCAGCAGGGGGCATCTCCCTCCCTTACCTCACCAAGCAATATTCCCTCTCTTCCCTCTCTCCCCTTAACTCCTCCATACCCCATACAAACCTTCCATAATCCCATTTTTCCAATCCCATTTCCTTTCCCAATAAATATAACAAGAGAAAAGACCTGTGGGAGTAGAAATGCAAAAGAAAAACATATGACCTATCACTTGTTTATTTGGACATGATTTGGGGTTTGGGTTTTAAAAGATTACTACAAAAATGAATAATATGGAAATAGGTATTAAGGGATAATATATGTATAACTCAGTGGAATTGCTTGTCAGCTCTGGGAGGGGGGAAAGGAAAAAGGGAGGAAAAGAAAATTAATCATGAAAACATGGAAAAATATTTTTAAAACTAGAGCCCCCCCCAAAAAGTACATTTATTAAGTCATAGAATGGATGCAATGTGTCTCAGTACTGGGACTATCTATTCTGACAAAAATCGAATTCTTGATCCCTAAGCCAGAACTTTTCAATCAGAAGGTGAACAAGAGTATGTATGGCAAAGTAAGGCAGGAAACAAAAAAAAAAAACAAAACTGTTACACCTCCAAAGTAAATTAAAAGTTAAAATGTGAAAACTGTTCAGATGCTTCTTGGTAGCCATCTACCATCACAATAAAAAGACAATTATGTCAATAGTAAATTTAATATTTTAAAGCTTGCACAGTCATCATCTGGGAAAACAATTACTATGAAGAAAGGATCAGCTATTCTCCACAATTGCCACCCACAGGGCAAGCCAGCCAGCTGAGGTGAAACATCACAGTAGAGGGAGAGGCAGGAGGCAGCGTATGCCATGCAAGTCCAACTCTTCCCCTCTCCCATTCTGACCACCATTATTCCTCAGACCCCATACTCAAAGAGTCTTGGGAATGGCACTCTTCCAGCCCAGGATCCTCAGCTATTATACTAAAGAGCAAATTGTGTAGATACAGTCTGACAAGTGATACTACAACTGTTTCAGTCAAAGCTACAAAAAACCCAGAAAGGAAAGTTCTTGACTCCAAAGTCCTTGGCACTGTCAAATAATTCAATCAGAAACAGATAGGATGTTGTCAGTAGAAATGAAGCATGAAGATCTGCTTTGCCAGCTCACTCTAAGGACAAAGGACCTTTCCATCCAACTTGCTGTTGGAACCTTCCTTATGTCTCCCCAGTATGAATCTGAGCTCTTTCTAAGTAGGAATTGCTCTGCTTTTCTATTTGCATCCCTAGTGCTTAGTGCAGTGCTTTGTACACAGTAAAGGTTTAATAAATGCTTTAAGAAAGCATAGGAATAGAAGGGTCATTCCTAAAAATAATAAATAGTATATATCTAAAACCATCAGCTAACATCATCTGCAATGGGGAAAAACTCAAAGCCTTCCCAATAAGATCAGGAGTGAAACAAGGATGCCCATTACCACCTCTATTATTTAATATTGTACTAGAAACACTAGCAGTAGCAATTAGAGAAGAAAAAGAAATCGAAGGCATTAAAATAGGCAAGGAGGAGACCAAGTTATCACTCTTTGCGGATGATATGATGGTCTACTTAAAGAATCCTAGAGAATCAACCAAAAAGCTAGTCGAAACAATCAACAAATTTAGCAAAGTAGCAGGATACAAAATAAACCCGCATAAGTCATCAGCATTTCTATATATTTCCAACACAGATCAGCACCAAGAACTAGAAAGAGTAATCCTATTCAAAATCACCTTAGACAAAATAAAATACTTAGGAATCTATCTCCCAAGACAAACACAGGAACTATATGAACACAACTACAAAACACTCTTCACATAACTAAAATTAGACCTGAGCAATTGGAAAAACATTAACTGCTCATGGGTAGGATGAGCCAATATAATAAAAATGACCATCCTACCAAAACTTATTTACTTATTTAGTGCTTTGAACTTCCAAAATTTTTTTTTTTTACTGATTTAGAAAAATCCATAACAAAGTTCATTTGGAAGAATAAAGGATCAAGGATATCCAGGGAAATAATGAAGGAAAAAAAAAAGGAAGGTGGCCTTGCAGTCCCAGATCTCAAACTCTATTATAAAGCAGTGGTCATCAAAACAGTTTGGTACTGGCTAAGAGACAGAAAGGAGGATAAGTGGAATAGACTTGGGGTAAGTGACCTCAGCAAGACAGTATATGACAAACCCAAAGACCCCAGCTTCTGGGACACTATTTGACAAACCCACTATTTGACAAAAACTACTGGGAAAATTGGAAGACAGTGTGGGAGATTAGGTTTGGTTCAATACCTCACACCCTACACCAAGATAAACTCAGAATGGGTGAATGACTTGAACATAAAGAAGGAAACTATAAGTAAATTAGGCAAACAGAATAGTATACATGCCAGACCTGTGGGAAGGGAAAGGCTTTAAAACCAAGCAAGACATAGAGTCACAAAATGTAAAATAATCAATTCTGATTACATCAAATTAAAAAGTTTTTGTACAAACAAAACCAATGTAACCAAAATGAGAAGGGAAGCAACAAATTGGGAAACAATCTTCATATCAAAAACCTCTGACAAAGGTCTAATTACTCAAAATTATAACGAGCTAAATCAATTATACAAAAAATCAAGCCATTCTCCAATTGATAAATGGGCAAGGGATATGAACAGGCAGTTTTCAGCCAAAGAAATCAAAACTATTAATAAGCACATGAAAAAGTGCTCTAAATCTCTTATATTCAGAGATGCAAATCAAAACAACTCTGAGGTATCACCTCACAGACCTAGCAAATTGGCTAACATGACAGCAAAGGAAAGTAATGAATGCTGGAGGGGATGTGGCAAAGTTGGGACATTAATGCACTGCTGGTGGAGTTGTAAATTGATCCAACCATTCTGGAGGACAATTTGGAACTATGCCCAAAGGGCGATAAAAGACTGTCTGCCCTTTGATCCACGATAGCACTGCTGGGTTTGTACCCCAAAGAGATAATAAGGAAAAAGACTTGTACAAGAATATTCATAGCTGCGCTCTTTGTGATGGCCAAAAATTGGAAAATTGAGGGGATGCCCTTCAATTGGGGAATGGCTGAACAAATTGTGGTATATGTTGGTGATGGAATACTATTGTGCTAAAAGGAATAATGAAGTGGAGAATTCCATGGAGACTGGAACAACCTCCAGGAAGTGATGCAGAGCAAAAGGAGCAGAACCAGGAAAACATTGTACATAGAGACTGAAACACTGTGGTACAATCAAATGTAATGGACTTCTCCATTAGTGGCAATGCAATGTCCCTGAACATTCTGCAGGGATCTAGAAGAAAAAACACTAGCCACAAGCAGAGGACAAATTGTGGGAGTAAAAACACCAAGGAAAAGCAACTGCTTGACTACAGGGGTTGAGGGGACATGACTGAGGAGAGACTCTAAATGAATACCCTAATGCAAATACCAACAACATGGAAATGGGTTCAAATCAAGGACAAATGTGATACCCAGTGGAATCGTATGTCAGCTACGGGAGGGATAGTGGGAGGGGGGAGGAAAAGAAAATTATCTTTGTTTTCAATGAATAATGTGTGAAAATGACCAAATAAAATAATGTTAAAAAAATTAAAAAAAAATAAATGCTTTATTCATTCATAAAAGCTCTAAAACACAATTGACCAAACAGCAGCTCGAAATCTAGCCCAAGTAGGTCTATAGTGGCCATCAGTCTTATAACTTCTATGTCCTTGGGATGTCTTAATTAACACTTCATACTTTTAGGATTTTGTTGGGTCTCTGACCTATCCCTTGCTCTCTTATTTGTCTGTTCTTTCTTTTCTGCCTTCTCCAAAGCTCCACTGGTGCAATTGATTATATTTTAACAGACAGGAAAAAAACTCAAAACTATTCTGCAAATCATTCTTGAATGGGCTCTATACAGTTGGACCCCTGACTCATCAGAGCAATAAAAATTATAGTACAAAGCTAAAAGAAATAAAAGAGAAAAAGACATGGCATAAAATAAAACAACTCCAACAAAGTTGTTGATGAAAAATGGGATATGGATAGAAGAGACACCAACTATAATGATTTCATAAAGAAGTTTACCTGATATAAACTATAACAAGGAGACTGAAAGAGTTAAGAGTCTTATAAAGTTTCCTTAGTCATCCATCTAGTCCTTGATTTCTTTGTCAGAGACAGCAGTCTAGGGCACCACTAAGGATCTAAATGCATATGTACAATTTTACAAAAAAAGATAATCAAAGATAATGAAAAGTATCACCTCATAAAACCAAAAATCAGGAGAGGTAAAGCCAATTTTAAAAAACTTGAAAAGAGAAGAACTAAAAAAGTCTCCATCTCCTCTTGGAGCATCTTCCCTGGGTTTTGCACTGCTACTCTCTTGGTTCTCCTCCATGTCTGACCATAACTTCTAAGTCCCTTTTGCTGACTCATCCTCTTTTCTTCCTCTATCCTCTCTCCCTCAGTAACCTCACTGGCTCCCATAACAGTGACAGAGTGGACAGTACACCCAGAATCAGGAAGAAATGAATTCAAATCCACTCAGGTACTTGCTAGTTGCATGTCACTTGACCTCAGTTTCCTCAGCTCTAAAATGGGGATAATAAGGGCAGCTATCTCTCAGGGTTATTGTGAGTGTAAAATGAGATAAGATTTCTGAACTGCTTAGCACAGTACCTAGCACATTGTTGTTCAGGAGTGATCTGGCATTGGAATTTGTTGGCAAAGCTACTGGAGTAGTCTGCCATTTCCTTCTTCAATGGGTTAAGGCAAACAGAGAATAAGTGACTTGTCCAGAATCACACAACTACTGAGTGTCTGAGGCCAGATTTGAACTTAGGTCTTCTTGACTCTAGGTCCAGAACGTTACCCACTGAGCTTCCCAGTGGCTCCCCCAGCACTTATAAGCTATTTTGTCTCTCCTCCCATCTCACTTCCATGTGGGCTTAACTATCATCTCTATACAAAAAACTCCCAGATTTCCACCAGCTCTAGTCTTTCCTGAGCTTTAAGACATCAATTACCATTTGGACATTTCCTATGGCATGTTTTGGAGACACCTCAAACTTCCTTATTTCTATCAAAGTCATCACCAGTCTGTCAGTTCCCCCAGATCAGAACCTTGGCATTATGCTCAGCTATTCATTCTCTCACTGTATATTCAATTATTTGCCAGATCTTACCAATTTCAATTTTCATAGCCCCATCTCACATCTGACCTCTATCCTCTGGTTACATACACAGCTACTACTGCTTTCATTCAGGGCCTTATCACTCTCCCTTAGATTACTGCCAGTCTGCTAAGTCTCCTAACTGGTCCCCCTGTGCAGATCTAGCAATGGCATTCCCCTCCTAAGTCCACCAGGCACTTCCTACATAGCTTTTTGAGACCATCACAATTTGGCCCCAGCATATTATGCCAGTCTCATTGGAAATTATTTCTCTTCTATAACTCTGTCAGGACATCATCCTCTGTTCTTCCCACAATACCTTGTCTCTAAGCCTCTGCACTGGCTGTCCTTGCTCTTTCCCTCTGCTCCCAAGGACCATTTTCTTTTCTTTTTTTCTTTTTTTTTAAACCCTTACCTTCTGTCTTAGAATCAATACTGTGTATTGGCTCCAAGGCAGAAGAGTATTAAGGGCTAGGCAATGGGGGTCAAGTGACTTGCCCAGGGTCACACAGCTGGGAGCAAGGACCATCTTCTACCTGAAGAAGGATCCACTCATCCTTTTAACTGCTAGTGCCCATTTGCTTTATATTATACTATACTTGTCTCCTCAATTAGAATCTAAGCTCTATTCCAATACATCCCTACATAAACATCAAAATTATTCAAGATTGCTTGAAAGATACAGTCAAAGACATTTTCTCAATAGCTCTCTGATCATTAAAATCAGGTGAGGCATACATTAGGGGGAAAATGCCTACCAAAGCTGTCATCCACTGTTTTGGAGGTAAATCAGAAGGACTTGCAGATGACATCATGCTGGGTATAAAAAAAAAAACAAAACTATAGAATGCTAAAGAGATCTGTGGAGGAGATCCATGATACCTCAAGAATCTGACCTAACCTTTCACACAAGAAGCATGAGGTGGATGAAGAATATCATCTACATAAGTAGAGCCAAAATCAAATAGAAATGGATCCCCGAGGTCTGTATACTGACTCAGAAAACCACATATTAACATTATTTGTTGTATTATATTTTAATTTATTTTGCTAAACATTTCCCAATTGCATTTTAATCTGGTTCAGGCCTCTCTGTGAGCAAGATACCTGATCCAAATGACATGCATTTAGATGGCTGTACCTATTAGAATATATCTCAGACAATCACTGGAATTAGATCCAGAATTAAACAGAAGAGTAGATGTACTTGGACAATTGTAGCATTCCTTTAATGACCTTGAGCTTTTCCCTAAATGAAGTTTAAATATCCATTTTAAAATATCAAGATTGTACTGGAGTTGAATGGCTGTAAGTCAAGAGGCAGCAGACCACTGTATGTCTAGCATGTAGAGCAGAACCTAGTATTTAGTTGGTTGGTTGTTGTCCTTCACATTCAAAGATGACCAAAATGACATCACTGGTGCTATTATCTGACTCACACATAAGCTGGATTTAAGTGATACTGTGTAACTGAAAATCTGTTACCCTAAAAAAAGAACTACATTTCCTGGGAGACCACTGACTTCCTGTCGTTACATATATCCTATAGACAGGGGATATTAGGCAAGGATGTGATGGGTCCCACCTTTTTTTTGGCCCTGTCAGCGAGCATGGCTATCGTGAGTGCGGATTTTGAAATGGATAGTCAGCCATAGGCACATGGTCTTTATTTTGTATCCTCTTTATTCCTTGATTTCTAATGATCATTAACAAATTCCTTAAAATGTAACATTTTTATTATTGACATTTAATTTTAATTTTTACAATACAGAGTTACACAGTCCTCAGCCTCACTCTCTCTTCCAGTCATCCAGTAGCAACAAAAGTCCAGACAACTGGTAATGACTCTGGACACACCTTGGCTTCTTTGATGTCTAATCAAACTTTACAAGCTCACCAGAGTCTGCTTTAGTCACTTTAACAGCCAATGGAATAAACTGTTCTCATCCACCTACTTCTACTATAGGAAGTCATCCCATGCATGGGGCAGCTGCCCCCTAACTCACCCTTGGGTTTGAGGCCTGTCAGTGACCCTCCACCTGATTTAGCTCACCTGCTAAGGCAGTTTTACCAGAGTGTGGCCCTTGGGTATGCTACAGCTTCCTAGAACCCCAGGTGAGAGCTGAGTGGCAGGCAGACTTCAAAGGAGGGGAAGCAGCTCTGAAATGGGCTCAGAAAGCCCTCAAAACAGAGGTACCAGTTTTCCCAGAACACCCCAATATGCCCCATATATAGTACACTCCTAATAAGTACTCAATGACTAAAATACTCCAGAGAAACATGAGTTTTATATGAACTGATACAGAAGTAGGTAAAATCAGGAAAACAATAAATTCAGTGACAAAAATATAATTAGAGAATTGAATACTTTGAAACATAATAAGCTTGGCCCAGAGAAGAAGTGAGGAAATATACTTTATTCCCTTCTTTACAGAGATTGAGGACTAGGAGTTTGGAAGACTTTTGGATTGGACTGATATTGGTGGCTTTGCCAAACTATTTTTCTTTCCTTTCCTTCAAAAAACTTTTTGCTACAAATGATGGTTCATTGAAGAAGGTAGGGAAAAAGGATATATAGGTATCCCTTCTACATTGTGACATGCCCCATCTCAGTTTCCCTATATCATGGGTTGGCAAAAGGAATTAAATAGGAATTCTGGGGGAGTTTCAAGAAACCAAAGACAATATGTAAAGGCCAAGAGGTAACAAAGGAAAAGTTTAGAAACTCAGAAATATATAAAATATATGTGTGTAATTATATATCAACATTTTATTTTTGAATATCTTTAATGCACAATTTTTTCTTTAAAGTTAAAATAAGTGCAAAGTTAAAATCTGCAACAAAAATTTACACAGATTTCCCCATTTGTGGGGGTGCCACACCCCGAACCTCTTCAATGTGGAAGGGATACCTAGATTTGGAAACATTTTATTTAAAGATATAAATAAAAATTCAGCCTTAAAAAAAGCAATAAGGGGAATTGTTATTTAGAAATGAAACAAACAAAAAATTTTCAAAAATTCCACACAAAACATTAATTGCTCATGGATAGGACGAGCTAACATAATAAAAATGACAATACAATCCAAACTTATTTACTTATTTAGTGCCATACCCATCAAACTATGAAGAAAGTTTTTTACTGAATTAGAAAAAACCACAACAAAGTTAATTTGGAAGAACAAAAAATCAAGGATATCAAGGGAAATAATGAAAAAAAAAAGCGAGGGAAGGTGGCCTAGCAGTACCAGATCTCAAACTATACTATAAAGCAGTGGTCATCAAAAGAATATGGCACTGTCTAAGAGACAGAAAGTAGGATGAGTGGAATAGACTTGGGGTAAGTGACCTCATCAAGACAGTCTATGATAAACCCAAACGTCCCAGCTTTTGGGACAAAAATCCACTATTTGACAAAGACTGCTGGGAAAATTGGGAGACAGTATGGGAGAGATTGGTTCTGGATCAACATCTACACCAAGATAAACTCAGAATGGGTGAATGACTTGAATATAAAGGAAACTATAAGTAAATTAGGTGAACACAAAATAGTATACTTGTCAGATCTTTGAGAAAAGAAATATTTTAAGACCAAGCAAGAGTTAGAAAAAAATTAGGAAATGTAAAATAAATAATTTTGATTACATTAAAGAGGTTTTGTACAAACAAAACCAATGCAACGAAAATTAGAAGGGAAGCAATAAATTGGGAAAAAATCTTCATAACAAAAACCTCTGACAAAGGTCTAATTACTCAAATTTATAAAGAGCTAAATCAATTGTACAAAAAAATCAAGCCATTCCCCAAATGATAAATGAGCAAGGGACATGAATAGGCAATTTTCAGATAAAGAAATCAAAACTATTAATAAGCACATGAAAAAGTGTTCTAAATCTCTTATAATCAGAGAGTTGCAAAACAACTCAGATACCACCTCACACCTAGCAGATTGGCTAACATGACAGCAAAGGAAAGTAATGAATGTTGGAGGGCAGGTGGCAAAATTGGGACATTAATACTTTACTGGTGGAGTTGTGAGTTGATCCAACCAGTCTGGAGGCAATTTGGAACTCTGCCCAAAGGACGCTAAAAGACTGTCTGCCCTTTGATCCAGCCAAAGCTGGATGTATGCCCCAAAGAGATAACAAGGAAAAAGAATTATACAAAAATATTCATAGCTGTGCTCTTTGTGGTGGCAAAAAAATTAGAAAATGAGGGGATGCCCTCCAATTGGGGAATGGCTGAACAAATTGTGGTATCTGTTGGTGATGGAATACCATTGTGCTCAAAGAAATAATGAACCAGGAGAACACTATACACAGAGACCGATACATTGCAAAGCAATGATCCAGAACAATTCGGAGGGATTTATGAGAAAGGATGCTATCCACATTCAGAGGAAAAACTGGGAGTAGAAATACAGATGAAAAACAACTACTTGATCACATGGGTCGATGGGGATATGATTGGAATAGACTCCAAATGATCACCCTAGTGCAAACATCAATAATATGGAAATAGGCTTTGATCAAGGATGGTAGGGGGTGGGGGGAGAGGAGGGAAAGATTCTTGTAACCAAGGAAAAATATTCTAAACTGACTAATAATTTTTTTTAAAAAGCAATAGTACTACATTCACATTGTTTTGTCTTTTTTCCATTTTAATTATGTTCTTATTTTACCTAATCTAATGATTTTAACTTGAGAGAAGTATCACAAGAAAAATAAATCATTATTATGAAAAAAAATTCCACACCATGTTATTCATTTAACTAGTGAATATAGAAGTTTTAAAGTTACTTTTGTAAGAGGTTCTATAAAGTTTTACTAAATTTTCAGTTAAATCAGCTACCCCACAAAAAACAAGTTAGACACATATAAATGTTCATATAACATGTAGGCAATGTATAATTGAAAATCTGTTACCCTAAAAAAGAACTACATGTCCCGAGAGCCCACTGACTTCCTGTCATTTCTTACTTCCTGTAGACAGAGGATCCTCCTTTTTTGGCATGATATAGAATCAGCAGTGATGGTGGCGAGTACGGATTTTGAAAATAGCTAACCAGCCATGGGCACATGATTTTTATTTTGTATCCTCTTTATTCCTTGATTTCTAATAATCTTTAATAAACCTCTGTAAAATATAATATTTTTATTATTAGATTACATTTTTAATTTTTACACCAATAAAACAAGTAAAAACTTACCCATATAAGAAAATATATCTTTGCTAAGTGAGGGTACTGTGTCCATAGCTTGTTTTGCAAGTTTTGAGCAAGGCTCTTCATCTTCATCTGATGATTCACGAGGTCTCTTGTTTGGCTTAAATTTTGGGTCCTGTGTGCCACATTTCTTTTTCTGCTCTATAAGAAAAAATCCATGTAAAAGTGAGCAGCAAAAAATCAAACAAACTTCCACTAAATTTCTACATTTTTTAAAAAATAACCCTTACCTTCTGTCTTAGAATCAATACTGTATATTGGTTCTAAAGCAGAAAAGTGGTAAGAACTAGGCAATGGGGGTTAAGTGACTTACTCAGGGTCACACAGTTAGGAAGTGTCTGAGGACAGATTTGACCCTAGGACCTCCTGTCTCTAGGCCTGACTCTCAATCCATTGAGCCACCCAGCTGCCCCTAAATTTCTACTTCTAAAGATGATGATGATCATAGTCCAAAATCCATCTGTTTAGAAAACAGAAGTCTAAAGGTGGTCTCCCTCTTTACTAAGGCTGACCTGTCTACAGGCACAGATGATCTCATTCCATCTTATTTTTCTAGTAGACTGCCCCCTCTGTAAGTGATAGTCAATCACTTATTTTCAATCTTTTCCTGTCTTTGGGTTTATTCCCTAGAGCCTACAAACATACCCATGTCTCCCCAATTAGCAAAAAAACTTCACTTGATCCTTCCATTGCTGCTAATTATTATCTTTTATCTCTTTTGTGGCTAAACTCCTCAAAATGGCCATCTTCAATGAGTGCTGCCACTTTCTCATTCCCTCTGGCTTCCCTCCAAAACATCTCTCTCTAAAGTTACTAATGGTATGTTAACTGGCTTCCCTCCAAAACATCTCTCTCTAAAGTTACTAATGGTATGTTAATTGCTAAGTAAAATGGTCTTTGTAAAATCTCTATTCTCCTGGGTCTTTCTGTAGCCTCTGACACTGTTGAGCACTCTTTCCTTTTTTGATACTCTCTTTTCTTCAGTTTTTAGGACATCAATCTCTCCTGGTTTTCCTCCTGCCTGACTGCTCCTTCTTTGTCTCCTTTTTTGGATCCTTCTCCAGGCCACCTCCTCTAATCAAACATGTTCCTCAGTGTTCTGTCCTGGGTCATCTTCTCTTCTACTACACTGTCACTGGATGATCTCATGTATTTAATTACCATTACATGTTGATTCTCAAATCCATCTATTCTGCCCTAATTCTCTGATGATCTCTAATTCCACATCCTCAAATGCCTTTTAGATATCTTAAACTGGATATCCAGTTGGTATCTTAAATTCAGCATGTCCAAATTGAAGTCATCACCTTTCCCGCTAGATCCTTTTAACTTTCCTAGAATTCTAGAAAACAACAACATTCTAACAGTTCATCAGACTGGCTACCGAGGTGTTATCCACAACTACTCACTATTTCTCACCCTTTTATATCCAATTTATTGCAAAAGGTAAAAGATTCAGAATGCTAGAAGCAAAATTTCTTTTGGACATGGTCAATGTAGAAATTTGTTTTTCTTGATTACACATGTTTATAATAGAGGATTTTATTTTTCTTTCTCAATTGGGGTGAAACTCTCCAAAAGAAACCTAGAAAGGTAAATTGATTTAAACATTTGAAAGGAGTTGTAAGATGATACATGTTAACATTCATTATAAGGGGGAATATCTCTTCAGAACCTTAATATCTTTAAGGTGTGAAAGACCGAGAAACTGGATTTGTTCTGTTCTGACAATATTAAGGTGGGAAAGAAAATGGAAAGTAAGGTGCAGCTGGGTAGCTCAGTGGACTGAGAGCCAGGTCTAGAGATGGGAGGTCTTGGGTTCAAATCTGGCCTCAGACAAACTATGTGACTCTGGGTAAATCACTTAACCTTCACTGCTTAGACCCGATAATTATTCTGCTTTGATATGGGTATTTATAAAAAAGGAAAATAAAAGAAAATCCAAGGTAAAAGGAATACCCTAAGGCAAAAGAGAGTGGAGTTCGCTATTTCTTAAAATTGTGGTTTGTGAAATGGGTATGGAGGAAGGGGTAAAGGAGGGTAGCAGATGAACCTCATTTTACCTGAAATGAAGAAGGGCTGAATGAAACCCTCTCCCTCTCTCTCTCCTTAAAGAAACTCTTCTTATTTCTTCCTATCTGAACTGGAAACCTATCAGAAACCCTGGCAAGCTTAAATAACAAAGAAACCTATGCTTAACCTTATTTTCTCACTAGCAATGCTGTGTGATAGTGATGAAATCATCTACTCTCTCTGGGTCTCAGTATCCTGTGAGATTTAAAATGGTTGAGGTCTTAAACTGTAGTGATTAAAATAGTGGAAGATATAAATTGTGATAGATATAAGAGAGGGTGAGTAAATTTGACCGCAGAAATATGTTTCACTACAGTGTCTTGGGTTTAAAATCAAATATAAGGTGGTCGCCAGGGAAATATTCCCAATTATTCAAATACCCAAGTCAATTGGATTTTATAGAGATTTTAATTAACAATACAATGAGTAATCAGGAAAAGAGAGAGAGAGTAAGAAAGGAAAAAGTATGAAGGGCCTCAAGCCAATATGGCCTAGACATGAGTCTTAAAAGAGAAATCAGTCAGTTTTTTATAACTCACCATAAGATCTGTCTAAGTAAGGATTTCTAATGACACCAGGCCAGCAGCATCTCAGCTGCTTTCACCAGCTCCCTCCTCCATCTGAATGTTTCAGAATCAGTCTCCTCAGAATGAGTCTCTCCAATCTGAATGTTTCAGAATGACTTCCCAGCTCTTCCCTGAGCTCTTATTTTTAAGGGCAAAATCTTCTCTGTCACCTCCCCTAAGTCCTTACATCTACCAATCACTGTAGATGTTTCTAAAGGACCGCCCATTTTGAATTCACAGCTGAGTAGTTTTTATCTCTTTAGTAAGTCAGGAAAAAAATGCTGCTGTGTCGACAAATTTCATTAGAAAAAACCTCTGAATAAGTTATCACCCTTTTAGGTTTAAGTAGTTTACAAGTTGCCCCACCTTTATAGGTACTTAGTATCCCATTGTATCAATTCTAAAACAGTCATGACTCAAAGAACTTCCTGTCCCTTCCATAAGCATGGATCAAAGTACTTTTCATTGTTCTCAAGGAGCTCTCTGTCCTAAAGCAGTCCTAAGTAGGGTGGAGTAGGGATATTCCCAAGGCAAGGAGCCCTCACATTCAAGTAGAATTCTCACTATCTGCTAGGAAATTTTTTTAAGTAGAAGATTCCCCAATGGGGGAAACCCCTAACATTCAGAAGTCTGAGAAATTTTGAGGTTTACAATCCCCCCTGATGATCATGAGAGACTAGTCTCCCCATTGATCAATTAACATAATCAAATTTGTAATTCAAAATGCACTTCTAACTATAGATATACATGATATTCAATTTTCTAAGAGAAATTAGAATAGTGAGAGAGGAAATAGAAAAGAAAAGAAAGCAAAACCAATGTTTTGCTAGGCACATTGACAGAAAGCCAAATTAGGGGCAGTCCCTTTTGGCATAAATGTGTACATTTACAATAAATGTTCAATCAAAGTTCAGTTCAATCAATCATATACAAAGTTCATTCTTGACCTTCTTGATGAAGTGTAGGTTTTCCAGCATCTTTCTGCAACAGTTTATTCTCTGGATATGAAAGTTTCAAGATTCTTTCTTGAAGATATCTTTTCTCGAACAAAATCAAATCTTGAATTTTTATAAAAGTACAATCTTAAACAAAAAATCAAAATTCTTGGATTTTTATAAAAATACAATCTCAAACAAAAAATTCAACAATTCTTAGATTTTAAATTAAAATACAATCCTTACCCATGAGAGAGAAATAATACTACCCAGCTATCACACAGGATTATTTTGAGGACCTGATAAGACATGATAGATGTGAAAATTCTTTGAAGGGGAGGAGGTTGTGTGTAAAAAATAAGGCATATTACCTGTTGAACGATCAGGGCTTGTGGCATTTCGGACAAAGGCCCAAGCCTCATCCTCAGTAGCAAACTTCTTAAATCTTGCAGCAGGAAATCGGTTTACTTGTGCTTGACATTCACTCCTAAAATAAATTGTGTCATAGATAACTTATAAAGTAAGGATAAAATAACAATTAATGATCTGGAACAATCTTCTGAAAGACTTAAGGCAAAGAATGCTATCCACCTCCAGAGAAAGAACTGTTAGAGTCATCTTTCACATCAGTTAATTGAAGGTTTTATTTTGGTTATGTATAAGTTTGCTCTTACAAAAATAACCAATATGGGGGGCAGCCAGGTAGCTTAGTGGATTGAGAGCCAGGCCCAGAGATGGGAGGTCCTGGGTTCAAATCTGTCCTCAGATACTTCCTAGCTGTGTTACCCTGGGCAAATCACTTGACCCCCATTGCCTAGCCCTTACCACTCTTCTGCCTTAGAACCAATACACAGTATTGATTCTAAGAAGGAAGGTATGGGTTTAAAAAATAAATAAATAACCAATATGGAAATGTGTTCTGCATAATAATAAAGACAAAATTAAAAAAAAACAATAGTAATTATATAACACTTTACAGTTTGCAAATCTTTGAAAAGTGATGTTATCTCATCTGAAATGCAAAATTATTATTCTTCCCATTTTATAGATGAAGAAACTGAGGCATAGAAAGATTAACTGATTTGCCTACGGTCACACAGCTAATAAATATAAGGCAGAATTAGAACTCAAGTCTTCCCTTCTCTTAAGTCCAACACACTATGCACTGTACAAACTAGTTGCTGTTAAACACTTTTAAAAAGTGTTTCATAAGAAGTACTTCTACAGTGTCACCTGCCTTTCAATGAAGTGTTTAGAATATTTGTTTTGTTTTTCAGAGCTGGCTTTAAGATGAAAAGTGATTTGATTCTGAATTACCTAGTAGTATAAAACATCTTATTCTTTATTCTCAATATACCTAGTACACTTGCTCTACTATACTATTTACTAACTAGATTAAAGCACTACCTGGCTGCTTTCTTATCCAAGGGTTTGTTGGGGTTTTTTTTTTAATCCTACCTTTAACTTGGAATTAATACTAGGTATTGGTTTCAAGGCAGAAGAGCAGTAAGGGATGGGGGGTGGGGGGGGGAGTTCAGTGACTTGCCACACAATCACACAACTGAAAAGAAATCCAAGGGTTTTTAACCTATGGTCTATGAGTCTGTTTGCTTTTAGATTATTTTGAAAACTGTCTTTCCATGTAATCAGTTTCCTTTGCAATCCTATACATTTTACTTATACATCTGAAAATGTTATTTTGAGAGGGGTTTATATGTCTCACCAGAATGAAGAATGCAGAAGGGAGCCACAAAAAGGTTAAAAAAACCTTTTCTAACACATGTTAAACTTGTTTGGATTTCCATTCATTATTTAACAAACATTTAATTTTCAACCTACTATGCTTAAGGTACTGTTAGGTACTGTCCAGTTGCTTTCTAATGTTTGGGATTTGGGCTCGAATATTATATTAGAAAAACTTCAATGGAACCATTAATGCAAGTACACTTTTCAAAAGTACAGATCATAATTCATTTATACCGGCTCATCCTATGTGGCTCTTGTCCACATCCTCCCATAAACTCTTCAGAAATGATCCAAACCCAGCCCAAGGTCCATCTGCAGTGTCTATCTAAGATATATACACATATATACAATGCAAAAGCATGTATCTTCACACATTCACATACATATACAACCAGCATATCATAATCTGAACAAAAGATAGTCTTCAAACATTTGGATTTTCCTGTGTTGCTTGCTAGGCAGGCAGAACTCTTGAGTGGTTGTAGATCTTATAAATCAAGACTCTGGAAAGTTCTAGAGCTTGTTTCAATAGAGGAACTACTAGAAGAATTTAGTCAGAAAAACCTAGGTTTGAATTCTACCTCAAACACTAGCTGTGAAACAGTAATCGGTCAAGCCATTTATTTGACTCTTAGTTTTCTTACTCCTAAAATAAAGGGTTTGAACTTGGAAGACCTCTAGGGTCTCTTGGAATTCTAAATCTATGCTCCAAAGAACTTTACTATTATTATGACCTGCTATAAGGATTTTTTTTAAAATTTGGATTCTAAACTTATCCTTCAAACAGTGGTGAGCATAACCTTTCTCATGTCTTGCCTGATGTAGTTAAATTAGAGGATCTTTAAACAAAGTTCTCTGTATTACATTTATCAAGGAATCTTAAGTGATCATAACATGCATTGGAGATCTTTAAAGTTTTTCTTTACTAAGTCAAATGCTTTTAAAATAATCAAATGTTCTCTGCAACTTCAGTCAAGTCAATGAAAATGTGGTCAGCTGTAAAAAAAGTTTGTGAAAACTTGGCTTCTCATCTTTTCAAGGAACCCTTCGATATATAGATATATATATATATATATATATCTGTGAACCAATCCTTTTTTAAATGTCAGAGTGAAATAATATAACCATGGAAAAATATTCTAAATTAATTAAATAAATTTTAAAATAAAATAAATAAAATAAAATATCAGTGGGCACTGCTGGAATTAATGCTTTAGTTCTGGTAACAAAACCATCTGTTTTTTAAAAACCCATTGACTAGCTTCCCTTCTTTCACATATCTTGAGAAATTATTTAGTGCTTTCAAAAGTGGCACTTCTAGCAGATTTCTTCTATAATTATATTAGCAATAATAATAAAACAACTCTAATTTATGTAGAGCCTTAAGGTTTACAAAACACTATGCCTTTATCTGAAATATGTATGTTATGGTGAAAGTATAAACCTTGTTGAGGCTTTTTTCTATATTATTCATATGAGGATGATCCTCAATTACTACCACTATGTTGATTTAATTAAAGTGTGTTAATTTTATTGTTTCCCAAATAAGACTATAAGCTGCTTGAGGGTAGCAGTCATATTTAAGGTAAATTGTGTCTTTTATACCAGCTAGTGTAACACTGATCACATAGCAGGTACTCAACGAAAACTTTTTATAGATTATAATTATAGTCCAATCTTAAAGACAAATAAGAGGCAGCTAGTTGGTCCAGTGGATAGAGTTGGGTCTGGAATTCAAATCTAGTCTTGGACATTTGCTAGCTTTGTGACCTTGGGCAAATAATTTAACCATTTGCCTCAGTTTCCTCATCTGTGAAATGAACTAGAAAAGGAAATGGCAAATCACTCTAGTATCTCTGTCAAGAAAACCCCAAATGGAGTCATGAAGAATCAGATCTGACTCAAAAGACTCAACAAGAGATAAAAACAAAAATGATCTTCAACTAAACAACTATCTAATTAGAACTATTTATTTATTTATTTATTCAATCTAACTTTTCCGGAAAAAGGATAAACAAAGTGTTTTTACATGATTCTACTATATTGTAAACACTCTTAAAGCTGAGACACAGCCAAATAGTATCTCTCCAAATACCTATCTCAAGCACTCTCTTTGAACATATAACAGGTACCAAATGTCTGATGTTGATTCTGCAATATACCACTGGCTTTCCAGGCCATGCAAATAGTAATTTAGACATTCAGGGGACCCAAGGTCTGGTCCCTCAAATCACTCATTTTCTCATCTGTAAATTGTGAGAATTAGAATGGATGAACTTTAAAGTTGTTTCCAACTTTTAAACTGTGAAATGGGGCTTGTTTCTCTCTAAAATACCAGAACTTGTTTCAGGGCCATCTAAGACAAGAAAGTTTTGTTTGGTAAGAGGGAAACTAAGAAAGAAACACAGCAGAGGGCTGGCAAAATGAAAAGGCTTTCTTCCGGCAATTTCCAGGTCAGTCCCCAAATAGGCAGATCATACACGGATGAATTTAATTACAAAAATGACCAATCAAGTAACAGCCACCCAGAATGGCCTTTTCTCATGAATGGAGCGACCGAGAATGGGTCATGCCAAGGAGAGTGAGTCAGAAGGCTCAAGGGGCTGCCTCGGTTTTGGAGGAAGACAGCAGGTGTGTCTGAATGTGTCTGCACAGTGAGGATGAGGAAGGAAGCCGACCAACCAGGAAGGCTGAAGAGCACACCCACAGGGAAGCCACATTCTCTCCCCAGGAGGACAAACCCTTCCATCAGCAGGAGGGTACACTCAACCACTCCCCAGGGGCACACACACTACCACTCACCAGGTGAGGAACACGCCGGTCTGGCGGCCCCTCCTCACCGCGTAGAACATGCCGCTGGACAGGAAGCGCACGCCCCAGCGGCCGCAGGCGCCCGCAGCTATTTCAGGGACAAAGGCCCAGAGCTTCAACATGGCCCATTCTGGGGCATCGTGGCCACGGGGGGTGGGATGTGTGTGTGTGGGGGGGGAACCGGACCGTTCCCCACGCCGGCACGAGAAAATACGTGAAGACCGGCTTCCGCCGGAGCGGCAACCGTGACGTGCTTCAGCCCCGTCCCAGCTAGCAGCAGGAGGAGCCCAGCTTCCGGGATAGGTCGGGATTGCCTCGAGGCGGGGCCCTGGGCGGAGTAGGCGGGGCCCTGGGCGGAGTGGGCGGGGCCAGAGCGTAGTGTCTGCATTTCAAAGGGAGGGGGCTAGGCTAGGAAGAGGCAGCTTAAAATCTGGGAATAGGAGAAAAGCACAAACACCCTCTTTCCCTTCAGGCTCTGACGTTCTGAAGTGGGTGTTGTAAGGGGTGCGGGTGGGGAAGGGGCAATACCTATTTAATTTATTGGAGACATTCTCCATAACCTGTTTTTGTAAAGTTTTCTTTTTTATTATAAACGTTACAGAAAACCCTAGATGTGACAACCAAAAACTAATCATTTAATAAACTGAACTGGACATTGTTATTGTTTAAAGAAACATATAATTAGAAAACAGTCCATTTCTTCTCTGGTGGTTTCCACTTAGTAAGGATTTGAAGAAAGAGTTCTCTATGAAATAAAGGTGCTAGGGTGTCACAACCAGATTAAAATGTAATTGGAGGATATTTAACAAAATAAATAAAAACAGTACAACACAAATGATGGTTAACATGTGGTTTTCTAAGTCAAGGAGCAGCCTGAAAGGATCCTTAACATAAGTTTAGTGGCACCCTGACCCATTTTTATTTGAGTTTGATACAACAGGTGATCTCTTAAGGTCTTTAAAGCACATTTATTCAAGTATTTTGTATCCTCTAACTGATTCCCCAATATATTAACTAATCCTCAATTCATTCCTTCAAGGCAGGAACCATAGTTTCTATTTTGCTTGAAGTTCCCCCTTGTCTTGCAGAATTTTAACTTAGTGTTTCCATTCCTTTATTGATAATGCTATTCTGGTAATCTATCCATAACATTATACCCAGGGTGTTTCATCAAGAAATCCCTTAATTAAATTAAGAGAAAGACATCCCTTTTCATCAACAAAAAAATGAAGGCACATGCATAGAACAATTTGAGAACAATGAATGACAAATGATGATGTTTCCAGTTATCTATGACTTCATCAGTGTAGGTCCTCCCACCACTGTTGAGCAGCTCTATTCCATTATGCCTCAGGAGCCTTTTTATCTTTATGAACATGGCCAGAAAAATTTGTCACCTGGTAGATGAGCTTCTGTAGTTAGGCTGTTAATTTAGAAGACAGACACAATCCATTTTCATTTCTACTCAAAATGAGATAGGACCTGAGACAACTTGTACTCTTCTGGCATAAATCTGAGGAATCCATATGTTATAATGACACCAAAAGAGGCTTTTTAGGACAGGAAAGCAACATAAACAACCATATAAACATATATGAAACCTAAATTTACATTTCTTCAACTGTTTCCTGCAATTTGCCCCTTTAATCTTACTGTCAGAGATTCATGTTATATGGAAGGAAAAAGTGATGCAATTCTTACCAGACACCTCCCTTAAATTGATTTAATCACATCAGATAAGATTTTAATATGTTAAAAAGAATTAATCATCCTACTTTTTTGAGGTACAAAAGTCTATTTGAGTCCAGAAGGAAAATTAATTAAGCAAACTATCCATACCTCCTGTCCTCTAAATAAACACTGAATGAATTTCAATAGTCTAGAGCAGGAGGCAATCAAGATTTTGGAGTTCTTTGTGGAAGAGACCCCTAATAGGTGTCAACTTGGAAAAACACAGAACTACTAAAGTAGTCAGAAAAATCAAGTCTTTAATCAGGAAAGAGATATGTCCATAATAATTAGCCATTACACAAAACCAAGCTCCAAATACTACATAGAGTCAAAACTCTGGGGCTTTGGGAACAGTGTCTCCTGGAGGATCAATGCATTAGAAAGTTCTCCAAAGAATAATAGAACTTGGGCATCTTATATATCTTTTGGGGAACTAAGATAGGGAAGAATGATTGATTGACTTTACCATGGCTACAAAGGAATGAGAAGACCAAGACAGGATTATCAGGGAGAGGTTGATGCTTTACAATGGATACAAAATAGCTAAGTGGGAGATGACTGATACAATGGGAGAAACTACTAGGACAAAAGTGTACTTAACATTTGATTAGATCTACTAGTCCCACCTGAACTAGGACTATTATTAAGTACTTTAAGGTCTATTGTTTTGTTTTGTTTTATTTGCAATAACCTTGTTGACTTTATTTATTTTAATTAAGTTCATTTATTTAATTAGTTTAGAATATTTTTCCATGGTTCAAATGCTTTCCCTTTCCTCCTCCCAACCTCTCCCATAGCCCAACATGCAATTCCACTGGGTTTTACATGTGTCGTTGATCAAGACCTATTTCCATGTTATTAATATTTGTACTAGGGTGATCACTTAGAGTCTACATCCCTAATCATATACCCATTGAACCATATGATATGAATTTTAAGATTTTCTCCACCCTGCTTAGTCTAAAAAAACAGGAATGCCTATACCCCTACTTAAGGATTAAGTGTTGAGAAGGATGGTCTATGACAGACATGTGCTAGCAAATGACAAATCAGAAACAACTGACAGACCCTCTGGGCTGTCCTAAGTCAAGCTTAAACTACCATTGGTACATATGAGACAAGGGAAGTGATGTAAAAAATGGTCTATATATTTTGCGTCACTTCCTCTCTCTGGGCTCTTTTCACAGAAAGGTGGCTCTGGCTCTTTTGGCAGAGAGGTGGCTGGTGGCAGCGTGCTAGGCATCTTGGCATCTTGGCATGGCTGCAGCTATTGTCTGGGTTTGGTGGTGAGCATCCTTGATACAATACTGGGAGAAGCTTAGTAGGGTATTTCAGGTGAGGCATCTTCCCTGAGCTCTCTGGAGTTTAGGCTAATTCCTTTTTTTTTTCCTTTACCTTTCCTAAAAATGCCATCCTCCCAGGAGGCCCCTCATCTTGGAAGAGGCCTCATGGCTGGAAGGTCTCTGAACTCCCCTTGGCTCAGGCTAGGCTGGAGAAATCTTATGCCCTTTTCCCTCTCCTTAATTCCTTCCCTCTATATTAATTAAATCACCATAAAATTCCCAAACTGACTTGAGTAATTTTATTGGGATTTGAATTAATCCCTGGAGACCAACTAAATTTATGTTTCAATCAAAAACCCCTAAATTTACCCCTTACAGTCATCAAACAGTTGTTTTTCTACTCCCACAGTTCCTTCACTGGAGGTGGAGAGCATTCTTTCTCATAAATCCCCCAGAACTGTCCTGGATTATTGCATTGCTGATAGTAGAGAAGTTCATTACATACGATTATGCCACAGTGTATCAGTCTCTGTGTACAGTGTTCTCCTGATCTTGCTCCTTTTACTCTGCATCAATTCCTGGAGGTTATTCCAGTTCACATGAAATTCCTCCTGTTCATTATTCCTTTGAGCACAATAGTATTCCATCACCAACAGATACAATTTGTTCAGCCATTCCCCAATTGAAGGGCATCTCCTCATTTTCCAACTTTTTGCCACCACAAAGAATGTGGCTATAAATATTTTTGTATAAGTCATTGTCCTTATTATCAAGATCTTTTGTTCAGTCTGAAATGGATGAATCTGGGACTTCCCTCAGGATGAGTTCTCAGGAAACAGGGGCAATATTGGGGTCCTCAAAAAACCCAGTTGACACAGGCTATGGTGTCTCTAGCAGGAGTAGAGAGATGCTACATCTGGCAGTTTAAAAGCAGGACAAATTAAACGTTTTTTAAAAAAATAACCCTATTTTTTTCTCATCTCATCATTCATTCAAAATGAGAAAAACATCCACACTCAGCCGGCTATAGAAACCTACCTTACTCTATAAGAAAGTAGGAGGGCAAGGCAATAAGAAAAAGCAGCAGGGTTGGAGGGTGAACTGGAGGGATTGGTGGTCAGAAGCAAAACATTTGTAAACAAGGAAAAATAGGATTGAAGTGAACATAATTAGTAATCATAAATGTGAATGTGAATGGAATAAATTCAGGATAGTAGAGTAGATTAAAAACCCAAATCTCTCAATATGCTGTCTATAAGAAACACATTTAAAGCAAGGAAGTACATACAGAGTAAAAAGCAAGGGGCTGGAGCAGAATCTAATTTGCTTTAGCCAAAGTAAAAGAAAGGAGAGCTAACAATCATGATCTAAGACAAAGCAAAAATAAAAATCTAATCAAAAGAAATAAGGAAGGAAATTACATCTTGACAAAAGATAGACAATGAAACAATATCAATACTAAACATGTATGTGCCAAACAACAAACATATATACATCATCCAAATTCCTAAAGAAACATGAGTAACAAGAAGAAATAAAAAGTAAAACTTTACTGGTGGGGACCGCAACTTTTCCCTCTTAAAAGTAGATAAATCCAAATAAATAAATAAGAAGTCAAGAAAATAAATAAAACTTTAGAAATTTTAGATATGATAGACCTCAAGAGAAAATTGAATGGGAATACAAAGGAATATATCTTTTTCTTAACAGTACATGTCTTATGGTGAAAATCACCCTTAAAGATTGTTAAAATATTAATTTATGGTTGCCAGAGAATTCAGCTATGTAATTTCCTAAATGAAACACTCAAGTCAGAATGGAGTTAATGGTGGTTTAATCACAATGGGAGTAAGAAAGGGGAGAGGGAGAGGAGAGAGGAGGAAAGGGAAAGAGGTTAACTCAACCTTCTGATAGAGTCAGAGGCAGTTTTTTAGGCCTGGAAGGCCAAGGTAAAGAAGGGAAGAAGTCCTTGACTCACATGATGGATCTGAAAGAAGCTGTCTGCAGGCCTCCCCCTGCTCAAGCTCCTTGCAGCAACTGCCCTCTCACTCTGTCCACAGGAAGTGAGCGAAATTTCCCTACCTCACTTCCTGTGCTTCACAAGTGCCAATGGAAGCTCTAGCTTGACCTAGGACTGCCCAGAGGTCTGTCCTTTTTTGCACATGTCTATTGAGGGCCATATTCTCAAATAATTAAATCTTGAGCTTTTTGCTGCAGCTCTTCCTAATCTCTACCTGAGTAGGGTAGAGATTGCAGTTTCCAAGACCTCACTCTATTACTCCAAGTATCTCCATAGTCATTGATCAGGAAATAGCTAAATCTCATCCTCCCAAGAATGGTCTGAACAGGGTGGAGTAGTTTTGAAATTCACACATGGTGCCTCCACAAAAACCAACCATATAATAGAGAAAAAAAAACCTCACAACCAAATGTAGAAAATCAGGAATATTAAATGCATCCTACTCAGACCATAATGCAACAAAAATTACATTCCACAAAAAGCAGCAGAAAGACTAAAAATTAATCTGAAACTAAATAATCTTGTCCTAAAGAATGAGTCAAATAACAGAAACAATAAACAATTCAATTAAAGAAAATGACAATAAGGAGACAACAAATCAAAATTTATGGGATGCAGACAAAGCTGTACTTAGAGGAAATTTGTATCAATAAATGGCTTACATCAATAGAGAAAGGACAGATCAATAAATTGGGCACATAACTAAAAAACCTATGAAAAGAATACATTTAAAGCCCCTAATTAAACACCAAATTGGAAATCCTAAAAATCAAGATATAAGTAAAATTGAAAGTAAGACCACAGAACTAAGCAAGTTATGTGAAAAAAAAAAGAAACAGATAAACCATTGGTTAATTTGATTTAAAAAAAAGGAAAGAAAACTAAATTACCAAAATGAAAAAGGTGAACTCAAGAAACTAAACACTTATCTAATCTTAGAGACCAATATGAAGATCTTTCTTTTTGACTTTAGTCTGTAGGGCAACAGAATAGAAGAAAACAGACTTATTAACTAATATGTTCTGCCAGTGTTTCAGCATGTATAGATAGCTGAACTGTTACATCTCCCCTAGACACCTTGGTTATACTATTTTTCATAGTGTTTTATATAGGATGATTACATACTATGAAAGACCTTAAATAGCCTTATGGCTAATATACCTTTAATTAGAGAGAAGTTTAATTAAGAAGTTCAAAACAAGTAAATTTGGTCCTGTGTCCACTCTCTACTTTTGGCTCCTTTTTTTCCAACCTTGTACTACAATACCCCAGATGCCTACCCTAGTTATTCCATCATTCTGGATCTCTTCTTCTTGGGTCAGAAAAGGTCTTTAATCTGTTTCTAAGAAGAACTTATGATATTTCTACTCATGTGCAAGTAACATTTTAATTGTAGCCCTATGGATATCATTTCTACTTTTATATTTTTCCTATTTAATAAAATTAAAAAATAAATTTTTATCAAAGCAAACATATTTAACAGAGGATTTTCTGTTGTTGGTTTTGTTTTGATTTGTTTGTTTGTTTATTTTTGCTTTAATCCTTTTCATCAGGACTAAAGCTATTTGTCAGTTTACTTTGTGGTAGGAAAGACTCAGTATTAGAACTCCTTGCCAAATGGAGAGATATAACAGCTATGAATAACATCTGTTACACAGAAATCCAAACTCAACAACAAGACCAAGTCACAGGGCTCTCCTGCTGAACACAACTGGAAAGGTGGCAGAGAGAGTTGATTTCCATAGTATAAAGAGGAGAACAGAAATAAGACTGAACTGGCTGATACCCCTCCCCCACCTCCTCCCACCTAATGCATTGAGACTTGCAGTTAGATATGGACTTATTTGGAATCCAGGGGTGGGAGCTGTAACTGTGAAAGAGCACCTCAGATACATCATTTGAGATCTTGAGTTCAGACTATGGTTGGCAGGGAGGTAGGAGGGAAGGGCATCTGAATGGGCATCTTGGCCTCAGTGCTGCTATGATGAAGATTTGGCCCCAGGGCATAGCTTAACTGGCCTAATCCAGTATACCAACAGAGGAGAGAGAAGATTAAAGATTCAGCCTCAGGGCAGAGCTCTCCAGTAAAACAGCAGAATACCTAATTTACAGTAGAGGGCAGAGGAGAGAGAGAAAATGAATAAACAAAAGGAAAAAGGTTTTGATCAAAAGCTTCTACAGGAATAAAGGCCAAGGAATGGAACCAACAGAGGATGAGAAGATGCAGAGAACTTTAATCCAAACCTCAAAAGAAACTTGGAATTGAACTCAGGCTCTGAAAAGAGCTCAAAAAGGAACCACAAATCAGATAGGACAGGTTGAAGAAAAATGGGGGAAAAACCCAACAGCTTAAAAAGCAAAATAGGTTGACTGGAAAAGAAGGTACATGAATCACAGGAAAACAGTGTCTTAAAAGCCAGAATTTACTTACTAGAAAAAGAGACAAAAAAGTTAAATGAAGAAAAGAATGATTTGAAAAGAAAGAAGGACCAAATGGGAAGGGAAGATCAAAAGGTCATGTAAGAAATTCAGTCTTTAAAAATTAGAATTGGGCAAATAGAAGCTAATGACTCCATGAGACATAAAGAAACAATAAAACAAAATCCACAGAAGGAAAAAAATAGAAGAAAAATATGAAATATCTCATTGAAAAAACAAATGATCTGGAAAATAGATCTAGGAGAGGCAACTTAAGCATTATTGGATTACCCAAAAGTCATGAGCAAAAAAGAAAAACTAGACATCATACTACAGGAAATTATCTAAGAAAACTGACCTGATATCTTTGAACAAGAAGGTAAAATAGTGATTGAAAGAATACACATATCACCTCTTGCATTAAATCCCCAAATGACGTTCCAGAAGTGTGATAGCCAAGTTTAAGAGCTCCCAGGCCAAGGAAAAAAAATACTGCAAACAGCTAGAAAGAAACAATTCAGATATCTTGGAGCCCCAGTCAGGATTAAACAGGATCTGCAGCCTCTACACTGAGGGACCAGAAGACTTATAATATGATATTCCAGAAGGCAAGGGAACTGAGTTTACAACCAAGAATGAACTACCCAGAAACACTGACTATATTCTTTCAGGCAAAAATATGATAATTTAATAAAATAGAAGATTTCCATGCATTTCTAAAGAAAAAACCCAGACTTAAACAGAAAATTTGATGTCCAAATAAAAAAATCAAGAAATGCATGAAAAGGTAAATAAGAAAGAGAATAAAATTTAAGAATTGCAATAAGATCAAATGGTTTATATTCCTATATGGAAAGATGATATCTGTAACTCTCAAAAATTGTTATCATTATCATAGTAGTTAGAAGTCATATACATAGAAGGTGTGGGAATAAGCTGTTTAGATGATAAGTAAAAAAAACCCTATAAAACTAGAGAAAAAGAGGATAATACTAAGATAAATGAGAAAAAAGTAAAATGGGGTAAATTATATCACATAAAGAAGCATAGGGAGGAACAGGGGGAAACAACTAATACAATGGAAACAAGAGGTTGGTGATGGGTAATACTTAAAACCTTACTTTGATTATAATTGACTCAGAGAGGGAAGAACAGCCAGATTCATTGGGGCTGGGGGCCATCAGTTCACGATGCCTTGACAGAGTCATGCATGGTAGCCAGGGAGACCACAGAGTGGTCCTTGGCGAGATGTGACTGCCCACTCTATCCCCCTTTCATGACTTCTTTCATCAATGCCCCTTACCTATGAATTGGCATGACTATTATTTCCCCTAGTCTCAAAAGAAATAATGCAAGAGCAAAACACCTGTACCCTAATTCTCCAAAACATCACCAAAAGACCAGACCCTCAAACCCAATCCCAAAAAGACTATCATGGCTTAACTTTTACTTAAGTATATAATTCCCAGCGAAACCGCAGCTACCGGCCAAGCCAAAAACTTTCCAAATACAGAAGCCTATTCTCATGAAGTCAGCACACAAATCAATCATAGAGGCCCAAGCGATAAGTACAAGTACATCAAGCTTCAGTATGCCTCAGTGACTCGATCACACAAATCAGTAACTCCCTAGAGCCACCAGTCTAAATTTGAATTGTGTTCCCAGACCCCTCAGCCTCCATGATATGATTGCTGAACTATCTTCTAAGAACTGCTGATTAATTATTCCATTTTATTAAAAGCAATACGTAATTTTCCTTGATTGTTTGTAAGCTCAAAACTTCTCACAGGGTAATGAGAAAATTAAGCCACCTGTGACAAAAATCATTTATCTTGTGTGCAACCTTTATTCTGTCTGTAATCACAATTCAAGAATATAGAATGTTAATCAAGTGATTTGTTAAAAGTTGATGTATCACTTTTCCAATTATCTCTCTTTGATTTTGTGTATACATGTGCCAAGAGAATGGGTATAAAAATAAAGATCAGACATCGGGAAAGTGGAGCAGCTGTCAAATGCAAAGCAATCCCATAGCTGTTATGATTAAGCTGTCTTCCGTTTGTTATTTTTGTTGACTGATCGTTCGCCACCAGTCAGGATACCCTGGAGTCTCAGGCAAGGGTAGACTTTGCCTGTGACACATTGGGGTATAGAATTTTCTCTTACCCTATAGAAAAGTCGAAGGGGAATAAGAAATGAGGTGATGGGGAGGGGAGTAACAAATACAAGGGAGGCAGAGGCCATCAAAAGACCCAAAGCAGTGATGGTGAACCTATGTCATGAGTGCCAAAGATAACACACAGAGCACTCTCTGTGGGTGCTTGGCCACCCTTCTTCCCCAACCCCAGAGTTTGTTACTAGCTAGGCAGAGAGACTCAGGTGGAGCTGCTCCCTCTTCCTCTCTACCATGGCTAACAACATTTTTTCACATCCTCTGTGAAAGAGAAGATTCTACCCAGATATAAAATGGAATGCAAGAGAAGCAGAGATGACAGGCAGGAGCAGTTGGAATGTTGGGGAGCACAGGTTTCTGGAAAAGCAACAAACTCTGGAGACAGTTCAGTTTTTGAACCCTGAAGAAAGATAGCTCCTATACCCACTTCAGGACTGGAACAACCCCATTCCTGAGGATTTCCTCTTTCATATCCAAAGCCCACTATGACTCTACTGATCTTGTCTGGGAATTCAACACCTGTATGGACTGATTGGACATTTAGCTGCCTGAGAGGATTTTACCCTGAAGGGCAGGCTGGGTCAGTCCTGAAGCCTGAATTACTTCTTCTGGGCCAGCTACACCTAAAGACATTGTTGCTTCTTAGTTTAGCCTAGGTTAGCTAGCATAGAAGAATCCAGCAGATAGAAAAGGCTTCCAGGCCAGTTCCTGCCATTAGTGGAAGGACCTGACATCAGCCTGCGTTTTTAGCATAGGGAACCCTGTTTGACCCTCTTCCCTAACCTCACCCTTGTTGCCCTGTCCCAATATAAATGTTATACTATAAGCAGTCAGATTCAGGAAGAAGGAAGGTGGGTGGGTGGAGGTTTTATATCAGGGAGGGAGAGCTTTCTCAGATCCAGGTTATTTTAAATTCCTGGATCTTACTGCTTTCTCTCTGAGGCAGAAAGGGACATTGTGGGAGAGGCTAGATTCAGCAAACTTCCTAGCCAACACATCATCCCCTTCTCCTGAAGTGTTCTCTGTCTTGACACAGAGGCTGCAATAGTTTGCCTACCAAAGTGCTCTGGCCTGAGAAAGAGAGTTGCCATTTTGCTCTCTGTCTCTCTGTGTGGGGGTGGGGGGAATACCCTGACTGACAGGTCAGGTTGCTCAGAATACCTGCTCACTCATCTGTATCATCAACCCAGGGTCTCCCTCCCTTCTTTCACTGCCCCTCTGCCCAGCAATCCAAAGGGAGCACACAGTGGGTAAGGTTGGTGACTCACAGGTGGCAGAGCTGGACAGAAGTAAAGCTCTAGGGCACTGCCCTCCCCCCTCTACACTCACTGAGGATATTTCTCATGTGACCCATCCCTCCCAGAAGCCCAATGGGAGCGCTTTCTCCTTCCCCTGTGTGGGGTAAAGGTGAGACAGGGAGACCTGGAAGGGATGGAGGGGAGGGAATGCCTTCTTAGTGCAGTAGGCAGTGAGTTAATCTCATAAGTGATCCATCCTCCAAAGGGGGAGGTGGTACAATGGGAGAAGCTTCTAAGGCAAAAAGAGGCACTCAGCATCTGCTTAGCCCCACCTAACTGGGATTGTCTTTTACCTTAGGGTCTTTTATTCAGTCTGAAACTGAAACCTGAGATTTCCTTCAGGGTGGATTCTCAGGGGAACAGGGAACAAGGACAAGCTTTGGGGTCTCCAACTTACAAGCTAGTCCTAAAACTTGGGGTTCATCAGATCTTACTAGACTACAAGTTTGGGGGCTTCTAGATTCCACTTTGACATTATAATAAGGGTCTTTAATCAAGTAGGCAAATTAATATGGGGAGACAACAGAACTTCAGACCTGGGACTTCTGGTGAACTACAGGACCCTAGGGAGAAAAAGGAGGGGACTGTCAATATACAAACACTTGGGAACTAAGGGATTCCTTAGGTGACATATTGGGGAAAGATGAATTAGCCTAGTTCCAGATATTTTGGGTGACAGAGAGGTCAATATAGATGCTTAAAGATCATTGTATTTAATTAAACTAAATACTTGAGAAAGGATTAAAATCCAAATCGTAGTTAAATTTATTCTGTCGCTATTTAGGAGTGGCTAGAATAGCTGGGAATGGATCTCTAATTCTTCAGATTTGTTCACCCTCTTTCAAATTCAATCTTTCATTTTCTGGGAAGCAGGCAAGAGTATTCATGATCTATTTGCTCAAGTTAATTCTTTGTTTGAACCTCTGGAAAAGTCAGGAATGGAATAACTAACATAATATTGTCACTATGTAAATACTTGCTTCTTTCCTTCCTTCTTTCCTCAATAATTATTGTTGTTGTTCAGGTCTTTTAGACCTGTCCGATTCTTCCTGAACCCATTTTTGAGTTTTCTAGGTAAAGATATCGGACTAGTTTGCCATTTTCTTCTTTAGCTCATTTTATGGGCATAAGTGACTTTCTCAGGGTCACAAAACTAGTAAGTATCTGAGGCTAGATTTGAATTCAGGAGAAGGGGTCTTCATTGCTCTAAGTGGAGCACTTTATCCACTGTGCCATTTTAGCTAATAACAGTAACAGGTGGCATAGATAGAGCCATTTAGGGTTTGCAAAGTGCTTTGCATTTGATCTTCACAAAAACCCAGGCAGGTAAGGCACTACTTGTTATGGGGTTCAGATGTATACCCCTGGGGTTCGGGAAGGATACCTTTTGCAAGAATGCAAGACTCCAAAACTTAGCTTAAAAACAAAAAAGAGAAATTTATTAATTTAGGAAAGTAATGTCAAGAATGGCCAGGAGGATAGCAAGGTGGAACACCAAGATGGAAGGCTGCTCCCAGAACCCATAAATTCTGGGGATTTTATACTCTTGCAACAAATGCTGTGTCATAGTGTGGACATGATTCTAGAGTGGTCGTCACTCAGGCATTTGGTGGGGTGGGTTGGTCATCTGACTGGGGTCTGCCTGGAGACATAGGGAATGATCCTCATAAAGGTTCCTTAGTTTTAGGGAACAGGCAGATGTCTGAGATGTAGCCTGATAGTATTGAGGTGTAGCCTGGAGGTGCATCTCTCTGTCCATCTTAAATCTAAAGAATGATCAAAGGAGGACAAACATGTCAGGGTCCTATAGGGGTCATTGGATGTTTTAGGCTAGGAGTCATGAAGATGTTCGGGAGCAAAGGAATTTCCCTGATAATAGTTTGCCTGAGCTTCTGGGGGTACAGTGCCCATGTCAGTACTGTTACCCCTATTTTGCAAATGAGGAAACTGAGACAGAAATAGATTTAAATGACTTGACTAGCTAGGAAGAAGGAAAATGGAATAGACAGTATTTAGCACTTATGTGCCAGGCACTGTGCTAAGCACTTCAATTAATATTAACTCATTTGCTCTTCACAAGAATCTTGGGAGATAGGTACAGGTGCTACTATTATCTCCATTTCATAATGCAGGAAACTGAGAGGTAAGTAACTTGCCCATGGCCTACAACTAGTAAGTCCCTGAGGCAAGATTTAAACTCAAGTTATACAAACTTCAAGTCTAACACCCTATCCACTACTCCCATAGTTGTGATTTCATTGGTGTAGCTACCATGCTACCATCAAGGTAAATCAAAACCCTTCTGTATATTAGTAGATTTTTCATAAGCTGCAGTGGTTGAAAAAAAAAGATATTTATCACCATAATATTAATAGTACACAAAGTTATATGAACACATTTATTGGGATGAATAGGAAGATTTGAACATTGATGTGACACTAGTGAGGTGGAATTGTGAAAATTTCCATTCATGCTAGAAACAAAAGTATAGCACTTTTTGTGTTACAAATATTAGTAATAGTAGAGAATAGTCTTTGAAATACCATGAGGATTACTACCATATTAAGATGATTCTGTATAAATCCTGCTTTACTGAGAGTGAGACTTTAAAAGTTTCATGACATGCTTATGACCTTGTTTTAATTAAATGCACACTAGCTCAGACTTTTCACATTCATTACAGGCTTGCACATTCATTTTACTTACATTCTCCTTTGGCCAATAGATAACAATAAATTTTTTTTCTGAAAAAAAAAATGCCAGCTGTAAGTGGAGGGGAGAGAAAAGACCTTCTGTTAAATTCAACCCATTAATTTTTGGTTGAACAGACAGGTCCATAAATTCAATTTACATGCAAGGACTGATCAGTAACTCTCTTTCTGTCATTATAGAACCAACACTGAGAGTGGGGATTTGGAGGGAGAGGAAAATGTCTTTGAAGTCTGTTAACTGCCATTTCCCTCACCATTTTTTCTATTTTTCTGACCTTTGGACAATCTCTCTGCTTCAAGTGCTGAGATTACATATTCCCAAAACATGATGCATTTTACAGGTAATTTAGAGATTCTTCACTTTATTGGCAGGAAATGTACATGTTGAAGGCCAGGGAGCAGGGGGAAAGGGAGCTTGCTGGAAAAGCTATATCTCATTTTACTGATAGATAGGAGTCTCAATAATTTTCCTGGTCCAACTCCCTTAGAAATCTCTTTGTTTATTAACAACATGGAAATAGGTTCTAATCAAGGACACATGTAAAATCCAGTGGAATTGCCTGTCAGCTACGGGAAGGGGTGGGGGAAGGGGCAGGAGGGAAAGATTACGATTCTTATAACCAAGGAATAATGTTCTAAATTGACTAAATAAAATTTTCAAAAAAATAAAAATAAAATTGTTCTTGAGAATTCAAAAAAAAAGAAAAAGAAATCTGTTTAACATGATTCAGGGCTAAGTAGAATCATTAGAGCATTATTAAGGAAAGTGTAAGGGGATAAAAGGGGTTAATTTATATAAAAAGGTTGGACTTGGTTATATTTAAAATAGGGTCACCAGGAATTTAATTTATTCCAAAGAGATTTATTTACAATTTATTTACAAAATATAGAAAGAATGAAGTAGGAAATCAGAGAGAGGATAGGGTAATATATCTAGCCCAAGCACTAAGTAATTTACTCCCAGTCCCTGGCTCAACCCAGGCAGGGAAAGTTAGTCCTTAGCTGGCCTTGGCCCTTGTAGCAGAGGACCTGGGGATACAAGGAGCCTCTCTCAAGAGGAAAGGTCTCTCCTGAGGCTAGTCTCTTCAGAAAAATCTAGCAGTAAGAGTCAGCTTTTCACTCACCACATGTCAGTCCAAAGGAAGAGACTTAAGGTCAGTTTCACCAGGAACAGGGTCTCAGGTCCAGTCAGCACATTCTTCTTCAACCTCTATTCCAAGTAGAACTGACTCAGGAAGTGGTAACTCCCTTTTAAAGATACTTTCTTTTGTGTCACTTCCTGTGCCTTTCCCTAATTTTATGTCTACAAATTACAGTTGAAGCTTTGCTTTAGGGCTACCCAGGGGCAGTCAGTTTAATTCTGATTCATCACCCACTATTGCACAGTAGGTCACAGACCTTCCCCACTCAAGTGTGAATGGAGTGTTTATACCTTTGGTGATTAAATCTAAAAATGGGCAGATCTCCCCACTCAACTTTTTTTTTTAAACCCTTACCTTCCTTCTTGGAATCAATACTGTGTATTGGTTCCAAGCCAGAAGAGTGGTAAGGGCTAGGCAATAGGAGTCAAGGGATTTGCCTAAGGTCACATAGCTAGGAAGTAGCTGAGGCAAGATTTGAACCTAGGTCCCTAGGTCTGGCTCTCAATTCACTGAGCCTCCCAGCTGCACCCCCCCCCCACCGCCCCCTCAACTTTTAAGTAGGGTGTTTACTATTTTGGTGATTAAATCTAAAAATGGGCAGGGGAGTTAATTTAATTTTCACAATCATGGGAGAGTTAAATTTAATCTTCACAGAACCTTAAAGATTATTGAGTCACAGAATGGTAAAACTAGAAAGTCCCTTAGAGATCATTTAGCCTTAGAATTACACAAAGTAAGAGCTAAAAGGGAGTTTAGAGATTAGAGATTGATCATCTAATAAGAGCTCACATTTATACTTAAATGCTTCAAAAGATTCATTGGTTTTTCCCATGTAGGCCCTTTTTTCTGCACCAAACTGGAGATCTTAGCCTTTCCAAAGTTTAGTAGATGGCTGTTCATAAATTGTTATTCAGACTTGCTATTTAAAGGATATAGGGAACTCCCAATGAGGAAACTTTACCAATGCAGTTCAGCAATAGTTGTGCTAGTCTGAGAGTTGTTCTGGGTTCTGAAAGGCTAAGAGTCTTGCCCAAAGTCAAACCACATGTCAGAGGCAGAAATTGAACCTAGGTTTTTAGAACTTCTAGTGCAGCTCTTTTATTTTTACATGCTGCCCCTTCATTTATAAAATTCTGCATTAAAAACCAAATAAACAAACAAAAATTGAATAAAATTCATCATTGGTGGTCAACTTTGTGAGGTCTTTCCATATTTATTTATTGATATAAATATATTTTTATTTTCTTTTTAAAAATATTCTATTTTCTCAATTACATGTAATAACAATTTCCTGAAATCATAAGATCCAAATTGCCTGCCTCTCTTCCTTCCTTCCCTACTCCCAGAGATGGTAAGCAATTCGATCTGGGTTATATATGTATTATCACTTTCCATGTTTATTTAGACCAATTCTACAAGTACAGACATTGTAAAAATGGATCTTGTTATTATAATAAGTGTTTTAGTTCACTGGATAAGGTGGTATACCAGTGAGGTATTGGGTGGTTTGTGGGAGCAGGAACAGGTATGAGGAAAGGCCTATGTTAGAGAAGGAATGGCAGCTCCTTCTCTCTCACTCAAGTAAGAACAGGCTGACAGTTATCACTTGATGCCCCTTGAGGAAATGGATGAGGGGATTTGATGTCACTCTCCTCAGCCAGCCCCACTTCTGGATGGTTTCTGTCTCTTCCTTAATTAGGGTTTAGTGGCAGGTCTTGGTCAAGGCCTTACCACAGAGGGAATGATCTCAGGTGCCCTTTGTGAGACCAGTCCCTATTTTTGAGGTAACTCCTCCTAATATTTATTGAAAGGCCAACACGAATATCTGACTGCTAAAGAGGGGTTTGTTGTTGGGGTTTAGGTAAACTGGATGAGGAGAGAGGGGATAGGAAGCCTTGCCAAGATACTATGAGGTCTGTAATCTGATGGGCCTGTAACAATGCCCAACAGATGTCTCCACTCCTTCCCAGTTAAATATCCCCTTTCTATAACTTAATCACTAGGGTGTCCTAAGAGAAATATGTAGAAAATAGTTCTGGAAGGCAGTGAGGGTCATGGGAGGTGTGCCCTCCTTTGAGAGTTCAAACAGCCTCCCCTTAGGGAACTGAGTTGTCTTTCTTCAGGTTGAGGGTAGTAATAGTTGTATATTTGGTAGGAGATCAGCATGTCAGAATTGAAATACTATGTCTACCCAGATATATATTTTATAAAGTTTATTAGGAAGGGTAGACAATCATTCCTATAAGTAATCTGACCATGTGGTCCCTAATCTGCCAGTCTCTTTCCTCCTTCCCTTCACCTGCTTGCTCTGTTCCCGACTTCTTCCTTCTTCCTTCCTTTCTTGATTCCCTCCAGATTCTCCCCCTAAGAAGCCCAAAACCTTGACTTTTACTGAGGCACAACAGAGGCAACTGTGTTATCTCAGGAATGTTTGATGGACAGATCAAGCTCCTCAGAAGGGGGAGGAGATAATCTTCCTTGACACAAGCAGCAAGCTTGGAGAAAGAAGCAGGGTTTTCTCGGGTGGCTTCAGTGATTCTTTAGCCCCCCCAAAACTGGACTTCATAGCTTCAGGTCCCAAGTCAGAAGACCCAGAGGTTCTTCAGAATCCCCTCAGAACCTTTTGTTCTCCCAGAAGTCTTTGCTCCTCAACTGTCACTCAACTTCTTTCAGTCCTCATCTTCACAATTCCAAATCTCACTGCCCCCCCTCCTTAGAATATGTAGCTCTCTAGTCAAAGTCCTTCCAGCTTGGTAGGTAAACAAGCACTTATATGGTAGATTACCATTTACAAAATACTTTACAAAAATGCTGAGAATAAGTATAGAATTCTGTAATACACATATTACAGATTAAGAAACAATAGCTCAGAAATAGTAAATGGTAGACTCGATTCATAGGATCATAGGGTTTGGAGCCAAAATGAACTTCTGAAATTACCCCATTTTATAGATCACTGAGGCCCAGAGATGGGGAAGTATCTTTTCCAAGGTTAAAAAAATGATAAATTGCAGAACCATGGGTTTAAATCAGCCTGGTCTAAAGATGTAAATTCAAAACCATGCTGCCATATTGAATCTCTTGATTCCAGGTTCAATGTTCCTTTCACTGTACACATTGTAATTATCTTATTTTAAAATAAACTGAAGCTAAGAGAAGTGGCCCTATATAATTTTAATATAAAAATGTTAATACATGTTAATAGAAAAAAGTCTCAAAATGACTAATTGTTAATTATAAAAAAGACATCAATAAAAAAATCATTTGTAACTTTTGAGTGAATAGTTTTGGTGAAGTGATTGGATCAGAAGCCAGACTGTAATAGGTTGAGAAAGTGAGTGGATGGTGAGGAAGTAGGAGCAGCTGAAATAGACCACTCTTTCTAGAAGTTTGACAACAAAAGGATAAAGAGAGAGAATGTTAACTTAGGAGGATAGGAGGGTGAAGTAGAGTTTTTTTGTTTTTTTTTTTAGGGTAGGGGATAAACCAGGCTTGTTTATAGGCATGGAGGAAAGAACCAATAGACTGGTTGAAGTTGAGGGGTAAGGGTGTAGGAGAAGAATGGTCAGTGTTGAGGAGGATGTGTACAAGTAGATAGGGCTTAGCCTTGCCAAGAAGAGCCACTTCAAACTCACAGGACAAATTAAAGTATAAAGAGATACAGAGAAGTAGAATAGTGTAAGTGAGGAAATCCATAATGTATGGTATCATTTTTCTCCGTGAAGTAAGTGGTAAGAGAGAGAAGTCTGGGAAAGGCCAATCAGAGATAAATGAGAGTCAGGTTAAAGTCCAATAATATGAATCTATAGTAAACTTAATTAGCTTAGTTATATGACTGCTTCCAGCAGTTTTCAGAACTCAGAAGTAGAAACAAAGAAATACTCCTCACTTCAGGAACCTTTCATGAAGGTTCAATTATCATCTTTCCTCAGATGATTCCCAAATCTATTTATCCTTCCCTCTCCATAGAACTTGAATTCTGCATCAATAGCTGCTTGATGCACATAGAAAAAAACTTCCCTATTTCTTTATTAGGAAAGGAACTTTTCCCTAATAGGAAAGTTTTTTATAAATTTTTAAAATTGTTAATTGAAAAAAATAGTTAAAAAAATAAAGAGAATATTAATTTCAAGGACTGATAGTAATTCAGTTTGGCTGGTATATAATTTTTGAAGGGAATCTTGTTAAATAAGACTAGAAAAATAGTTTGGAGTCAGATGTGAAAGGCCTTACTTAACAAAGAGTATCATAGTTTATATTTTACCATTGGGACAATAGGAAGTCAATGAAGGTTTTGGAATAGAGAAGTGAAATGGCCAGATTTTTACCAAAGGAGTATTTCTTTGGCATCTGTGGAGGATAGATTAGGAAGGAGAAAAATTATAATGAAGGCAATTAGCTTAGTTATATGACTGCCTCCAGCAGTTTTCAGAACTCAGAAGTAGAAACAAAGAAATACTCCTCACTTCAGGAACCTTTCATGAAGGTTCAATTATAATTACTATAGTTCAGATGAGGGGCATCAGGGCTTGAACTGGATTAATGGCCAATTGATTGAGAGAAAATTATGATTACTGGAGGAACTATAGCAGTAGCATTGACTACTTGATAGCTGTTTGGACATGGAGATCAGAGGAAAAATTAGAGAGGACTCTGAAGACAGGAGCAGCAGAAATAAAATTTTGTGAAGAGCTGGGAATATGGAAAGATCCATCCATTTAGAAAATACTGAAATATATCTATATATATATATACATATATATATTACCACCTTCTGCTTAGAATTGATAAAAAGTATTGGTTCCAATACAGAAGAGTAGTAAGGGCTGGGCAATGGGATTAAGTGACTTGTCCAAGCTCACACAGCTAGCATCTAAGGTCACATTTGAATCCAGGAGTCCCATCTCTAGGACTGGCTCTCTAGCTAACCTTGAACTATATACAGTTTATATGTTACTAGGATGTCTGGGTGGGAGGGATGGGAGTGGGGTGGGGGACATAATGATAAAAATTCATAAGAAATAAAGTCAAGCAACATAGACTCCCATTTTGGCAACTTTTGGTGCCTCTGTGACTCTGAACAAGAATACACCTTCATATCTGGAATTTACTTTCTCTTCCTACTTTGGGTGCTTATTGGTCTTTAGGGATCAGTTGAAGTACTATCAGCTCTGGAAAGACATTCCTGGTCCCTTCAGTTGTTAATATTCTTTCTTGGCTCTTCTGTGTGTGCCTTGGTCATTCCTGGTCAAGGAGAACAAGCCATGCTTCATTTCCCTCTGCATCCCCATCAGCTCTGCATGTTGCTTGTACTTATTTGGAGCTTAAACAAATTAACTTGTTTTAACTTCATTTTTAATAGCAACAAAACCAATAAAATAATTCAAATTTAAATAAATTGAATTTTGGTAAAGTTAAAAGGGACCTATCAGATCTGAGGCAAGAGGATCTGAGACTTATCTCTCTGCTTCCCTACTTACTACCTGAGAATTTGCGTGGCTTGATGGCAAAGTGGATAGAACACCTGGTCTGAAGTTGGAAAGACTCATCCTTATGAGTCAAAGATGGCCTCAGACCCTTACTAGATGTATGATTTTGGGCAAGTTACTTGACCTTGTCTCAGTTCCTCATCTGTAAAATTCGCCATAGAAGGAAATGGCAAATCACTCTAGCATCCTTTGCCCAAAAAGGGGGTCACAGAGAGTCATTCATAACTAAACATACACACACACACACACACACACACACACACACACACACATTCCCCCTCTCCCCCAAGAATTCAGGGCAGCTAGGTAGCTCAGTGGATAGAAAGTCTGGTCTGAAGTCAGGAAGATCTGAATTTAAATCTGGCCTCAGACACTACCTATGTGACGCTGGGCAAAACACTTAACTATGTTTGCCTCAGTTTTCTCACTTGCAAAATGAACTGGTGAAGGAAATTGGCAAACCCGTATAATATCTTTGCCAAGAAAACCCCAAATGGGGCCACAGAACAGGACTGAAGAACAATAGAAGAATGCTAGATTGGCCTAATATGACAATATTTACTAGGTATATCCAAGAGATGCAAAATCTTGTTCCTTTTTTTTAACCCTTACCTTTCATCTTAGAATCAATACTGTATATTGGTTAAAAGACAGAAGAGCAATAAGGGCTAAGCAATGGGAGTTAAGTGACTTGCTCAAAGTTATATAGCTAAGACCAGATTTGAACCTAGGCCCTCTGTCTCTAGACCTGGCATTCAATCTACTGAGCCACCTACCTGCCCCTGTTTCTATCTTCTTAGTATCTCTCCTATATAACCTTCTCTGTTCACTCCCAGTCATCACCCTAGTTCAGGACCTTATAACTTCTAATCTAGACTATTTCACTAGACTTCTAATTGGTCTCCCTACCTTCATGTCTCTTCCTACTCCAGTTCCTTCTTGACTTAGCTAATCTTTCCTAACCTCTAGTCTTCTTACATTTTAATCTTCCTTTGCACAGTCTAAATGATATTGCTATACTGGCCTCTTTGCTGATAGTGTTGCTATCTCAATGTGCTCTCTCAGGAATGCAGTAGACATCTTCGACTCTCCTCCTTCTGCCTTTCTCCCAAGGAAACTTTAATTCCTTCCAGGAGGAGAAGCAGAAGGGCCACAATGATTTCCTCCGAAAGAGCAGGTGTTGGGTTAGAATTCTATTTAATTTTAATCTTAAATAGTTTGTCTAGGAGAAATAACTTCAAGGCTCAAGCTAAACTCTTGATTGCTGATCATTAATGGGGAAGGTGATGGTAAGCTTTTTATCTAAGGCTTGACTCCCTTCTCTCCATAATGAACACACAACATCAATAACAATGAAATCTAAAATCAGATAAAGCATACATATGAGAATATATTCAGACAATACTGAGTTTTCTCTCTGGAAATGAAATAATTAAGCACACTGAGAGTCACAAATCTCATCCAAAAGGGAAATTGTCCAAAATCTCCAGTGTAGCAAGCTGTGGATAGAGACTACCAGCTCTTTTCATGTCAGTTTCTTTCCAGGGTCTTCCTTCCCACAGAGGAGTTAAAAAGAGGTTGTGGTCATTTATCTTTTCTCTTGAAGCTGGAAGCCATAAGAATCTGAAGAGACTGGACTTTTCTCCTCTCTCAATCTCACCAATTCTGTCCTGCCCCTCATGCAGGACTGGGGCATTAATTACCTATGAATAACAGGGTTAGCTCTTGTCCCTGTAGTTTTCATATACTTATGAATACATGTTGTTTCCTTTCTGGTTTTTGTATTCTTGGGACCAAGTATAGTGCCTGGCCCATAACAAGCACTTAATACATGTTTAGCGACTAACTGGATTAAAATCCTGTAAACAGAAAATTGGGAATAGCTAGGTGGCTCAATAGTAGAGCACCAGGTCTGGAGACAGGAGAACCTGGGTTCAAATGAGACCTCAGATACTCCCTTTGTGATCCTGGGCAAAGTCACAATCCCATTTGCCTAGCCCTTTCCCTTCTGTCTTAAAGAGTTATGAAGGCTGAGAGTAAGAGTTAAAAAAACACAACAGAGAATTAAAGATGATCTCTGAAGGGCCCTTTCAATTCTAAGATTCTATGTTCTCTGAGCCTCAATTTCTACATCTGTAAAATGGGAACAATTCTTGTACTACTTCCCTCACAGGGTTGTGAAAAGTGCTTTCAATGACATTAAGGTTCTATACAAGTGCGAGTTGGTATTATACTTTAAAAATTATCTTATCTGGTGAACAGAAAGTTCACTCACTCGGTAGGGATGGGAGAAGCGTCTAAAGAAGCAGCACCAAGTGGCGGAACCAGAAGGCACGAGGTAGGGAGGAAAGACGGGAAGAAAAGGCAGAACACAGAAGCAAAGAAGAGAGGTTTCTAGGATTCCCAACCCTTAGTCGTACTCTGGGGCCTCTAGCTCAAAGGGTCGCTATCTCTTGCAAGGTGAGCAAACCTTTTGTTCAGTGGTGCGGAGGACAACTCTTCAGCCTGACCTTTTGCAAAATTAACAGGCCCTTTTGAATCACTTCCTGTAATAATTAGGAAGCCTGCAATATTTCAGTGGTTCTCTTCCGGTTTTTTGCGCCGGTACTCGGAGGCCCCGCCCCTCGACCCGGCCCTTCTTCCTGCGACCGAGATTTGTTGTGCTCTCGCGAGAACTCTCCCTCTTCCTAGGCCGGCGCTCAGCGAGGTGGGTGAGCGAACTCCTGCTTCCCGGGCCTAATTCTTCTCTCCTGCCTTTTACTTTCTTGAATGTTGCTCCAAAGACGGCGTTAAAGCTGCGGGGCCAACACCTGGCATGGGGATACAACAGATTAGCCTGTCTGGGGCTGCGGATGGCTACTCCGGGAGACTTTCCAGGCCAGCTTCTGTCCCGCCGGGGAATGGCGGGGTTGGGTGCTTGTGCTCGGAGGAGCCGCGCCCGGCCCGCCTAGTGTCCCGCGTGGCGGAGGAGGGGGCTTGGGTCTGCTCGGGCACTGGGAGGGAGGGGGCCGCGCACGCTTCTTAAAGGCGCTCTGTGTTGTGCTTTACAGGCGGTGCCATGTTCAGTTCCAGCGCCAAGATCGTGAAGCCCAATGGCGAGAAGCCAGACGAGTTCGAGTCTGGCATTTCCCAGGTGCGTCCATTTGGGGGTTACTGACAGGTGATCCCCTCCCCCCACTCCTGCCTCAATCTCGCCCTCTTCTCGGGGCATAGGATCCCAGCATGTGGAGCTGGAAAATTAGCCCTATTTACAGGATAAGACACTCAAAATATCAAGCACAGGGCTCTTCTTCCAAGATTCTCCGAAAGTGGTTACAGTAGATTAGCACAGCCTCTGTCTCTCCCCAAACCTGAAACAGTTGTAATTAGTAGTAAGCATTTAATAGGTACTTGTTGATTGATTTCAAATCCACTGCACTTCTCGGTGTACTACTGAATACTGAGCCCAGAGAAGGGTAAAAAAGTTAGATCGGAAGATATAGAATTAGAAGGCAGTGTCTTAAAATACATACTTTTAAGCTCCTTTTACGTACCAACCCACAGTGCTCAGTCCTAGGGTCTCAGAAAGTCCATGTCCTTGAGCAATACACACTAATGGGAACCAGGTACCAATAATTTTGTAGAAACAAAGTATATAGGGGATAGTTAGTGAAAGTATTATCTTTTAGGGACAAAGAAAGGTTTCATGCAGAATGTTGGAATTGAGTTGAGACTTGAAGGAAAGTACCTTGGAGATATATAGCTCCTCATTTTTCAGATAAGGAAACTGAGGTTCATGGCGGGAAGGAACTCTGTACCCTGGGAGTAAGTAGTCCGAGGTGCTTGAGATTTCTAGTTATATCTCTAAACCTAGGGTCCTATCTGGTAATTACCGGGACACGTGGAGCTGGTTTCAGTGGGGAGGGAAGAGTGGAATGGGGAAGGGAAAGCTCAGCCAGCTTGTATAAGATTCCTACACAGCTCATGATGGCTTTTTGATGTCTTGGAAGGGACCTGGGAATGGAAATCCTTGTTTTGCAGACTCTTTCCACCTTCAGCAAAGCTTTGAGATTTATGTTTAATAATTTCCCTTTTTTTTTTCCAGGCTCTATTGGAGTTGGAGATGAACTCTGATTTAAAGGCTCAATTAAGAGAGCTGAATATCACAGCAGCTAAGGTAAAGAAGCTTTTGATTTCTCTGTTGTTTTGGGAGGTGTGCCAATATAAGTTTGTCCCTAGGAGTAACTAAGTCAATCCTTACAAGGTATAACTCTAAAAAACTTTTTCAGCATTGTTCATGAGGGAATGCCATAGTTATCTCAAAGTAAGATGAAGTGCACCAGATTCTGGGAAATGAAAACTTGATGTTAGAAGTGCATTGGTTGTAGCAAGAAATGTAAAATTCATTTAAGTTTTCCCTCTTGGACTAGTGTAAACCCCAGATTGCATTTGGCTAGTTTATAAGTTTTTGTTGGTTTATTTGTTTTTTGTATTTGGCTCAAATATAGTCTATCCAGGTTGGATAGAGTGGTAATAAGGAACTGGAAGGAGAGGGTGGGGGCAATGAAAATGCAAACCCTCTCTTCCAGTTCATTTTTTACCATTGAGAGGGCAATTGTCATCCTTGATTTCTCACTCCCATATCCAATCTATTGGTAAGGGCTCTTGGTTTTTATCTTTGTAACATCTCATACTATCCCTTCTGACACTGCTTTTACCCTGGTGCAGATCCTCTGATCACCTTATGCTTGGATTGTTGTAGTCTCCTGGTTGGTCTCCCTTCCCCAAACCTTTACTTACTCTAACCCATCCACATGTTTTACCATGCCACTGTCCTACTCATTAAACTTCCAGTGGCTTCTGGTCATCTTCAGGATCAAATATAAAACTTGACCCTGTCCACTTACAGTTTTATTATACTTGACATCCTTCTTCCATTTCCAAACTCTAAGGCATCCCCCATGCCTGGAATATTCTCCCTCTTCTCTGACTTCCTTCATGTCCCAGTTGTACCTTGTAAATTGTACCTTTTACAAGAAGCCTTTCTTGATACCTCCTAATTCTTTTGCCTCCCCTTTTGTTGTTTATTTCAAATTTATCCTGTATATTTGCACATAATTTTTTACATGTTATTTTACTTGATTAGATTGAGGTCCTTGAGAATAAGGGTGTCTTTTACTTTTATATCTGACAGTGCAGAGTGTAGCACATTGTAGGTGCTTGCTTGAGTAAATTTTTAGGGAAGAGAAAATACACAATTATTTTTACAACCATATGTAACTAACTGGTAGAATATTGTGTGTATATCAAGTTTGCTGACATGATTGAGAGTGGAGTTGAAGTTTACATATTAGTAGCAAAGAAAAGGTGTAATGAAGAAACTTAACCATGTTGCTATAAAAACGAGTAGCAATGTAGAAGAGTTTAGAAATCATCTAGTCCAGGGGTTCTTAACAGGTGGTTATGAAGTTAGATGAAAATAAAGATATCCTTGTTTGAATAATACTATTTCCTTTGAAATGCTGTGTTTTCATGCATTTAAAACATAAAAATTCTGAGAATGGTCCATGATGAGGTAAAAAAAGCTAGTCTAGGTCATTTTGTTTATTTTTTAGATAAAGAATAAAAACGGCTACTCCTGTAAACTTAAATACTATTTTACTGAACTTATACTAATTGTACATTCTGTCAATAGATGGTAAAAATAAAAAATTGAATTTTCATACATATGATGGACACATGACTAAATAGAAACCATCAAGAACTGGAAGAGATGTGGTCTATTGAATTAAAATCAACTTAGGTACAACATACAATATACTCAAAAGAAACTTTTCAAAAGAAAAGAGATTGGGGACAATATGAATATAACATTTAAAATAATGACATTTGAAAATAATTGATTAATGTAGCACTTTGAGATTTTGTAACTATGTACATTACCTTAGATGAGCCTTAAAATAATTTACAGATTAAATATTGTGGTTAGTATCTATTTTACTGGTGAGGAAACAGGGTCCAGAATGAGTGACTTGCTCATCATCTCACAAGTTTAAATGGAGATCCCTACTAACTCTCCAAGTCCAGTTCTACTCTCTAAACCATGACAACTCCCATTCATTCCACAATGGATGTTGGCAAAGGATTTGAACTCTTGAAAGATGGAACTTTGTTATTAAATTGGGTGGAAAGAGTTCAACTTTGTTAATAACGAAAGGTACATATTAAAAGAATTTTGTGATAAATCACCTCATACCAGTCATTGACTTATTTGTTGTTGGTAAAATTGCAAACTTGTAGAATATTTTTGGAAAAGATTGTAGATCATGTAGTCAAAGCTATTAAGATCAATTTAGGGACTATAATTGTACAATGTTATCAAGAACTGCCTTTTCCTGTATCCAGTTATAAGTCCTGTGTGTTCCTTGTCTTATAATTTTAAAGAAGTTAAATGTCCAATAAAAATAAAAAATAAAGAAGCTAAATGTCCAATAAAGGAATGGATGAATACATTGTTCATCGATATAAGGGAAGATAGAGTACAGTTAATATAGACAAATTTAAGATTCCAAGAGACATTGAAAGAACTTTTATGAAATGATGACAAGTAAAGAAATGGAGGCTAGAACAGTACATGCCGACTGAGAGTAAAAGGGAATGATAGTAAATGGATAGAGAATTCTTTTGGTAGATTTGAATAAATGAAAAAAGGTATTTTTAGATGAAATTGATTTGTGTAAATAGTTGCAATGGAAGTTTTAATTGTAATTGACTACATTGATATTTAATACTTTATAAAGGACATGCATTTTATCCTCTAGCTTAGGTACTATAGTTTCTCACTTTTAAACTGAAGTGGTGGTAAATCTTGTGTGGTGAACAGTACTTTACTATGCAGTGTTGATTTTTTAATGACAGGAGTAAGTTGATAAATTGTATGACTGAATATTTTTCAATCCTAGGAAATTGAAGTTGGTGGTGGCAGAAAAGCTATCATCATTTTTGTTCCAGTTCCTCAGCTAAAATCCTTTCAGAAGATCCAAGTACGACTAGTTCGTGAATTGGAAAAAAAATTCAGTGGCAAACATGTGGTCTTCATTGCTCAGGTAAATATTGCCCTGTCAGAACTTTAAAACTTCTAGGGAGGTTGAGTTTGGGGCATAATAACTTAAAATTGGGTCATTTAAGTATGTGGAAGAAAAGTTATTTTGTATTAGGGATGTAGATGAGGGAAAGTCATTTTGCACATTTGAGTTATCTTTGAAATATGATTAAAATATCTCCAAATTTTTCAAAAGAGCTAAGAGGCAAATAGCATTGATTATAAATTATTTTTATTAGAGAAATTAAGAGAAAAAGTCAAGTTCCTGAAGGTATTTCTAGGCCACCACTAGGGAATTTAGGGGCTACTCTTCAAAAAGCACCTACCTAATCCCTTTGAATGGCAGAGTGTTATTTTGGAAGGTGATAAAATAGTAATTTATGATATGTTTTAAACCTTGCTTTTAACTGAAGGTCACCCATATGTATTTTGGGGCCTAGTAAAGATTTAGCAATGACTTGAGTACTAAGGTTTATGGGATGATGGAGTATTTTAAGAGTCAAGATCTAGCATTGTTAGTATAGGTAGTCCTAAATGAAAATAAAATTGAAAGAGGATTTGTAACTATTAGGTATCCCAGGAATATGCAAAAATCAATCTTATGGCCCTTGCCATCAAAGTAGGTAACATACAAATATGAAGTAACTGAAGAAAATTTTTGTAATTGGTCATTTTTGTAAACAGCATCTTGAAGTAAACTTTATTAGGCTTGTGATTTGTGTGAGGGATTGAGATTTATCTGACTTGAAAGTTTTTCATAGTTTCTTGGATTTGCATTTTTTTTACCAGTTATTTTCAGGTGGTGTGTGTGTGATTTGGGTTTTATGATGAAGTTTTTTAACTTGAGAGTTCCATCTCCTGTGAAACTTCAAACTGAAGATAATATAGTGGTGTCATTCTGGATTTCTGGGCTTTTAAAAATTCACATTTTATGATATTTTAATTTCTTTGCCTTTTAAAGCTTATTTGTTTCTCGGATATAGGAAGTTTGTAGTAAAAAATTTTAGGGGTGATGGTGTTAAACTTTTTGTCAGTTTTTGTAATAGGTTGTTTCTTAAATAATGAATTGCTACAATCTTTGTTACAGAGGAGAATTCTTCCTAAGCCAACAAGAAAAAGCCGTACAAAAAATAAGCAAAAGCGTCCAAGAAGGTGAGTATTAGTTTATTGGGAGTCAAAACTAATGTTTAATAGGACAGAAAAAGTAATGGAGTCAGTGGAAAAGATGTTCAGAAGATTTTACATGGGACCATTTATGTGTCTGGTTTAAGTACTAAGTATATTCACTTTTCAGAAATTTATCTTGGATTTAGTTATTTTTCTCAGCAAGGAAATTCGATTTTAAAGTGAGCTTCATGCCAGTGTAATATTTTAGGGTTCATTCCATAATTAGTTTTTACTTGCTTGAAAATGCTTATGATCAATTATAAGGGTTTCTAAAATGTTCAAGTAGCAGTAGCTAAATGATTCTTGCTCTTGCTGGAGAAAAGTATAGAGGCAATGACTTGAGTCAGGAGACTTAGGTTTGAATCCTAGTTGATATTAGTTTCATGACCCTGTGTAAATCAGATTCTTCTAAAAAAAGATAATGCTATTTGCTGTGCTAACCAGGTTGTTAGGAAACTACTTTGTAACCATTGAAATGTTGTAGAAATCTGTTGTAGAATATCCTGTGTCCTTCCATTATCTTTCTATAATTTTGTGTTTAATTTTTATTTTTTTCTGCCTTACTGTCTGTTTGACTTAAACTGAAAACAACATCCAAATTTGTGTTGAATTGAATGCAATAATCCCATGTCCCAGCTTTCATACATTAAGATGAAACTTAATTTGTTTTTTAATATTAGAAAATATGCATAGGATTTTTTTTAACTATAGGAATGATGGTGTTGTTATAGTTAAACAGGCACCATTTAAATAGCATTTTAATGGAAAGATATCTCAGTGTTTTATTAACTCCCTTTTAAAAAAGGCAAAATGGGCAGAGGCAAACCTATTAGATAACAGCTGACATCTATGTAGCACTTTAACAAAGCCCTTCAGAATTCTGAAGGTTAGTAAAGTAGGGAGACTAATAATAAATTTATTATCTAATGACAAAGTTGCATTACTGTGAAGAAGTGAAGAGAACTCAGAGCATTGGGTTTAAACTAAGTGTTAGAGAAATGCAGTTTTGGAAAGGCATTAATTTTATGCTTTATGCAAAGTGTTCTGTTAGATTCAGGCCTAGAGACAGGAGGTCTTGGTTTCTAAATGTGACTTCAAATGCTTCCTAGCTTTGTGACCCTGAGCAAGTCATTTGACTCCAATTACCTAACCTTTACCAGTCTTTGGCCTTGGAACCCTACCCCTCCCTCCCCCTTCCTTTTTAAAACTTAATTACCTTCTTAGGATCAATATTAGGCAATTGGGGTTAAATTGCTGATGTAATTTTGCTCTGTAGCAGATAGGGTCTAGAAAACCCAAATGTACCAGTGTACTATAGTCCAATAAAGTGTGTTGGACTGAACTGACTTGACTCAGAATTTCCTAATAAGAACTTTTATTTTTGCCACCTGAAGGGTTTTTTTTTTTTTAGCAGTGCAATGTGGTCAGAACTTTGTACTTTGGGAATATCTCTTGGACTGCAAAGGATGATGGGTGGGGAGATTGGAGAGACTTATAGCATGGAGGCTACTGTAATAGCCTAAGTATAAAAATTGATAGATGAGAATAGTGGTCTTATGATTAGAGAGAAAAAAACGAGAGGGTTATAGCAGAGGAAGAAGTAACAAGACTAGCAAAATTGATTGGACATGTCAAGTAAAGAATCAAGGGTGACAGATTTTGTGGAACTTTGATTGGCGATATGGTAGTCTCACAGGCAGAGTAAATGAGATCTGCTTTAACACAAGGATAGAGACTAGAATTGGAGAGTTGTGTGTGTACATATAAAGAGAAGGTCTCTATAAAAAGTGTCAGATTGGCTTAAAAATTGGGTCATTGAACGTAGTTCATTCTTGTACAGATTGAATAGGTAATGGGTATTCTTAGTATGCAAACATGCATGACTGGATAGTAAAGGGTTTATTTGAGTAACATTTGTTCTTTGATCTGAGTTTCAGGTAGTGGTGATGATATTTAAAAGATTAATTCTGATAATGGTGTGTAATATGCGTTGGACATTTAGGGTTAGAAGACCAAAGAGAAATTTTTGTAAAAGGTTGTAAAAATATCTAACAAGGCAATTAGGTAAGAGTTTTGAATAGGAAAGCCTATTTGTCTGGTCTTTAAGATTAAAGCAATTCCAAAGACATAACCCTGTTGAAAATTTTAAAATGTTTCTTCATATTCTTTGCACAGCATTGGGAGAACATTGAGCTTTAAGCATCTTTGTATGGTCTATGTTTTGTGCCATCCACAGCATAACTACTTTAAGGGTGTTAGGGCCTTTAAAACATGACTTCAGGTTAGTCTTGATGGCTGATTTCTAGTGTATTTTTTTATTGTGGTTGGAAATTAGCCGTCACCATTATTGCTATTTGTATTAGTCATCTAGGTATAAATAATTTAAAACATTGTGAGCTGCTAATATCCACATAAGTATAAATATTGTGGGGATCACACCAAGCAAAGAAAATGACTTCAAGGTAGGGAATTAAAAGGCATGTGGCGTGTATTTTGTATTAGTGAGTAGGCTTGACAAGTAGGTTGGGACATTGAATTACAGGCAAGTAAGACTTGAAAAATATGGGTAAGGGGAACTTGATTTTAAAACTGGGGAATAATAATGCACTTTAGGAAGAAAGCAGAATGGGAAAGAGCTACTGGAGGATGGCAGACTAATATTTGCACTCTGAGGAAATAATAGTGAATTAGGTTGGTAGTCATAGAAAGGAAGATGTGGTCTTGATGACTGTTGAGTAGGAATGAATGGGGAGGAATAAGTAAGTGTGGCAAAGATGTTTGAAGATGGGTGAATGTGATAATAGGTTTTGAGACCTTTTAAGTTTTCATGCTGCTAGAACTGAATATTTAAAACTGGAAAGGATCTTTTTTTTTTTTTTTAACCCTTACCTTCCGTCTTGGAGTCAATACTGTGTATTGGCTCCAAGGCAGAAGAGTGGTAAGGGCTAGGCAATGGGGGTCAAGTGACTTGCCCAGGGTCACACAGCTGGGAAGTGTCTAAGATCAGATTTGAACCTAGGACCTCCTGTCTCTAGGGCTGGCTCTCAATCCACTGAGCTACCCAGCTGCCCTCTGGAAAGGATCTTTTGAAAACACGTAGTCCAACCATTTCATTATATAGATGAGGAAACTAAGACTTAGTTACACATCTAGTAAGTAGCAAAATCAGAATCTAAATCAAAGTCCTTTGACTTTACATTGAACATTGGCTCCACTACACAGAAGCCCAGGTAGTACTGCCTCCTTTTTCACATTTATAAATTTATCATTGTACACCTGGGAATTGTATAGGGAAGGACTGGTAATTTAAGTGGTATGATAGAGAGAAGGGAATCCAGTAGCCATGTACAGAACCAGGAACTAGAGTTAAAATAATGACATGCTATTAGCTGCCATTTAAGGTAACAATTTTAGGGGAAACAAAAGGGAGGCAGTATAGAACTGTGAAGAGGACTGGATTTGGAGGTAGAAGACCTAGATTCAAATCTTGCCTGTGACTTTGGGCAAGTCACATAACGTCTGTGGACCTCAATTTTAGTGTTAAATAAGGATTTTGGACTGGTTGGACTATTTATAGCTCTAAATTTGTCATCCTGGGTTCAGTAGTATATGGGATTTTTCTTCAGGGTCATGTCCATGTGAATGGAGGTCTAATTTGCATCCAATTTACTGATTTTAATTTGCTTATGTAAGAATGCTGCATAGCATTTTTGGATAGTTGGCAAATAAAACAGGCACTAGTGTTTATTTCTGTCCTTAAATGCCCTATCTACTATAGGAGAGAAGTGAGAATTTGATTGTATTCTTTGAAGCTTGGAAAAATCCATCGTTAGTTCAATACTCTTAGATGGAATATAGTTTTATTGTTTATTAGTGTGGCATGATTTTTGTCAGTTAAGTTTTATGATCTATAGTTTTCTGTTTAAATGTCATTGGGTTTTGTTAGACTGTATGTTCTGAAAAAGTTAATAGAGTATGAAATACTTGAACATGCCAAAGAAATTTTATAGAGTATTAAATGGAAAGTCTCATGTTCACTAGCATACGTGATGATTCTATAAAACACATGGAGAAAACTTTGTTTTTATCAAATGTAGTTTATACAATTAAACCATGCAGACTTATGGGTAGAGGTATTTTAATTTAGTTGCCTTGAGAATAAAAGAAAATCACATGATGGAGATTTAAAAGATGCTTACTTGGTACAAAAATACTATGCCTTTGTTATTTCTAAAGATAGCATATTATAATGATTTAGTCTGGCTAATTAAAAATTAGATATAACTGAATTTCATTTATGTGGGTATTTAGTTTTAAAAATTAATCACAGCTTCTTTAATTGCTGCAGTCAAATCACTTTGTGGACATCCTGAGTGGTCTTCCTCCTTGGATTTAGCCAGAGTGGGCTGTCTTTGGGACAATGCTGAAGTCTTTTCTGCTTAGTTGGCTAAAGTTTTATGTTTCGCTGGTATAGCCAAGTAGTAGTGCAACTGTACTATAATACTTTACGATGAAATTAACTTTCCTACTGTTGATTTCTCTATTTAAAAAACTGGTTCATGATTTAGTAGATATAGTATATAAACAAGTGTATAGATGTCATTTCACCAAAAGGCACAATCAGTTCACTTGACTATAACTTTATTGGCTTTCAGCCGAACTTTGACTGCTGTGCATGATGCAATCCTTGAAGACCTGGTCTTTCCAAGTGAAATTGTTGGCAAGAGAATCCGTGTGAAACTAGATGGCAGCAGACTCATAAAAGTCCATTTGGATAAAGCACAGCAGAACAATGTGGAGCACAAGGTAATGTAGATCAGTAATTTGTTGTAGTTTTTCTAATGTAGGCTCACCTGTCCTTGGTCATGGGCTTTTTATAAGCCAAATTCCAAAGTGGTTCAGCTTAACTTGAATTACCCATTTGATTTTCTCTGAATAATTGATTTCCTTATTTTATAGTTGAGCTTTCATTTGTTGTAGGCATATGTTAAATCTCAAGAAGTAAAAGCACATTTGATTATATAGTGGCAGTTGCCATCAGTGAAAAACCTTTTCTAGTTTGACAAGTAAAAGAAAGGAATTGTTTTGAACTATTGTTGCATATAACACTAGATTTTTAAAAATCAAATTTCAACACCCAGAGTTAACTGTCTTGGTTATGCCCATATGTTATAGAAGCTTGTGTAATATTAAAATGAGGCATAGGGTCTATTTCATGATATTAGAAGACCAAGTTTGTCTTTGGTTGGTATATTCCTAAGGGAATTATTTTCTGCGTTCCTCAAACTCGGGCAGAATTCATTTTTATAAAAGCATTCTTTGTTAAACTGTTGAAACATGGGAGTAAAGTGTTTTTTTTTTCTTTTTCTTACAGGTAGAAACATTTTCTGGCGTTTATAAGAAGCTGACAGGCAAAGATGTTAATTTTGAATTCCCAGAGTTCCAGCTGTAAATGCAGCAATGATTAAATAAAATCCATTGTTCATAACCTTGTCTCAATTCACAATTGTTTCTCTAAAATTACACAAGCAGCAGTGCAGTTATCTATATTAATAACTCACTTAGGTCATGAGACTGCATTCAAAATACAAAACGTAATGATTGAAATTAAGTGTGATTTTCTACACGAGAATTTCAAGCAGAAAGATGATCTTAGGTCAAGTGCCGTGAAGTACTCATGCAGGAAAATTGGCAGTGTTTTTCAGCATTGATATCTTTATTGGCATCAGGAGAATACAAATTAAGGATTCCAGAGGTACTTGAAGCTAAGTTGTATGTTTATGTGGTTGTCTGCATCATGATAAATGAGGGGCACATAATTTGAAACATATCTTAAATATGATCGAATTTGCTATCATCAGATTAAAAGGACTTCCTAGATAAACTACTTAATTTTATAACTTAAAAAGATGATTTAAACTGTACAATTTTGGATAGATACATCTCTTATTAGTAATCAGCCTTGTGGGATAGGGGGACAATTTTTGAAATAAGAGGGTATTCTGAAATAGATTTTTTATTCCTGAACCTTTTAACTTCCTGCTTACTATTAAGTCAAAGAAATGGCAAGGGTTAGGCAATCCAGGCTAAGTGACTTGTCCAGGGGTCATTCAGCTATGAAGTATTTGAGGCCAAATTTAAACCCAGGTACTCCTGACTCCATCCCTGGTTCTCTATCCACTGTGCTTCTACATTGCTTTTTAAATTCATCTTAAGGGGTGGGTCTTGAAACTGGAGATAGCACTATAGGTCATGGATAAGATTTTAAACTTAATATATCATTAAGAGCTTTTGTTTTTATATTACGTTCCCTAGAGAGGATAGGAAATTTGTTTTTTATTATTACTTGAACCAAGATTTATGGTTGCCTTTAGCCAATCTGATGGCTTTTTATGTCTTCAGTTAAATTAATGCTGTGCTGGTACAGCAATATGATGTCAGTATCCCTGCCTGTGTTTGGACACAACTTCTAAGCCTCAGTTTACTTTAAAATGAAAGGGTTGGATTAGATGAAATCAAAAGTCCCTTCTACCTCTAAATCTAGGAACCTGTGATTTTGTATATTCTCACATATGCATTAACTACAAAAGTTTATATCAGTCTTCATGTTGCTTTGCATTATAATGATCCATTACTCACCTTCATGAAAGTATATTCTTATTAAGATGTTTTAGAAATTGGGTTTTGTTACATTTGGTATATTTTGTCCCTCTAAGGTGTTTAGAAATTAAAGTAAATTAAGTAAATTGAAAAAGCTTAATTTTTATTAAACCATCTTGATTCTGAGGGAGACAGAAGGATTGTTCTAACAGGAACTCAGTTTAGTCTAAGGAGGAGGAGTGTGTTATTTATATACAATAAGCTACAATGTGCCATGGAAATGTGAAGGAAATAGCCATTTGTTTATCTCTTAAATATAACAAACTAGAAGTTCATAAGGGATATAGAGAACCTTTAGGTGTCGGGATGGGAGGGTTCCCTGATATTCAGTGGAGAGCCAGGGATTGTTTTCAGGTTTTGTAATTCAATCCAACACGACCAGAATGCAGGGCTTGATTATATTTCTAGCTGAAATTTGGTCACTTAAAGGGGAAATTCTATTTAGCTACTATAATATAGTAATAACTGTAATCATCCAGGATTGTGGTTCTTGTAATAGCTGAAGCACCTCTATATCCTTTTTCACTTCTTATTCATACAAGTTGAGATAGCCTCATTTAAAAAAGTTTTTGGTAACTGCCATTTTCAAATGTTTTCAGAAAATGATCCTTTATGGCAAAAAAATCATAGGAAAAAAGTAAACTTTACACCTATTGTCACCCCATTCCCTATAGAGGTTCATTTTTTTCCCTCTCCTTCAGAGTGAAGTTTTAGATTTTTAAAAACAATAGATTATGTCAATAATAAAAGTAACCAAAATCGTAGCAATAGATGCAGGAAACACTTGACAAAATACAATACCTTCTGTCAAAAATAGTTGAAAGCATAGGTATAAATGGATTTTTCCTTAAACAGATAAGCACCTACCTAAAGCCATCAGCAAATATCTGTAACGGGGCTAAGCCAGAAACCTTTTCCTAAGATCAGTGAAAGAAGGATGTTCATTATTAGCACTATTCAAAATTGTATTGGAAATAATAGCAAGAGAAGAAGAAATTGGAGGAATCAGAATTGACAGTGAGGTGATAAAACTTTGGAGACATGCTGGAATACTTAGAAGATTTTAGAGATTCAACAAAAAAGCTTGTTGAAACAACTTTAGCAAATTATCTGGATATAAAATAATATTAAATTATGAGCTTTTCTATATATCCACCAACAAAACCCTGAAAGAAAAGTAGATGTCTCATTTTAAGTAACTAGTATAAATACATGGGAGTAAAATGTTTGAAGGTATGTATATAGCTCTAGGAGGAGTTTTTTACTGTCCTTGTAACAAACTTTAGCAGATGGGGATGCAAGAAGAATGTCATCCACATAGTGCACAATTTTGCTTTCCTTGAATCTGATGTTCTGTAAATCTTGTTGCAAGATTTGGCAAAATGCGGTTGGGCTATCACCGAATCCCATTGGTAATCTTCCCCATGTCAACTGAGTCCCATTCCAAGTGAAAGCAAAGATTTTTTGGCTTTCCTTTGCAATTGGAATGCTAAAATAAGCACTACACAGATCAACAACAGTATAATATCTAGAGTTACTTGGGATTTCTGAAATTATTTTAGATGGGCTTGGAATGACTGTGTGGGACTTTTTCACAAAGTTATTTACTGCCCTTAAATCTTGGATCAGTCTCCACTGAACTTTTCCTTCAGAGTCACATTTTGTTTTCTTTTTAGGTATTATTGGTGTATTATATTCTGAAATTGTTGGGATTAAAATTTTCTGATCCAACAAGCTTTGGATAATTGATTGGGTTGATTCCGACGATGGCTTCTTTACTTAGTTTGTATTGTGGTATCCTTGGTGGTGTCCCTTCTTGTAAACCTTAAAATTTCACAGACTTATGAATGTTAAAAATTTTACTCCACATTGAGGAATCCTCCAATTCCCTACTTGAAATAATTCCCTACCAGATAGTGAGAACTCTACTTGAATGTGAAAACTCCTTGCTATGGGAATATTCCTACTCCACCCCTACTTAAGACTGCTTTAGGGCAGAAAACTCCTTGCTAAACAATGAAAGTACTTGAAAACCATACTTATAAAGGAAAGGAGTTCTTTGAGTCATGCCTGTTTTTGGAATTGATACAAACAATGGGATGCTAGGTGCTTATAAAGGTGGGGCAACTTGTAAACTACTTAGACCTAAAAGGTGAAAACTTACTCAGTAGTTTTCTCTTAATGAAATTAGTCTACACAGCAGTATTTTTTTCTGACTTACTAAAGAGATTAATCTACTCAGCTGTGAATTCAAAATGGGCTGTCTTTTGGAAAACATCTACAGTGATTGGTAAATGGAAGAACTTAGGGGAGGTGACATAGAAGTTTTTGCCCTTAAAAATAAGAGCTCAGAGAAGAACAGGAGGTCATTCTGAAACATTCAGATTGAGGAAGGACTGATTCTGAAACATTCAGATGGAGGAGGGAGCTGGTGAAAGCAGCTGAGATGAGGCTGGCCTGGTGTCACTAGAATCCTTGCTTAGGCAGACCTTGTGGTGAGTGTTAAAAGACTGACTGACTGATCTCTCTCTCTTAAGACTCAGGTCTAGGCCATGTTGGCTTAAGGCCCTTCATACTTATTTCCTTTTTCTCTCTTTCTTTTCTTTAATTCCACATTTGTATTAATTAAAATCTCTATAAAACCCAGTTGACTTGGGTATTTGAATAATTGGGAATATTTCCCTGGCGACCACCTTATATTTGATTTAAAAACCAAGGCACTGTAGTGAAACATATTTTCTGTGGTCAAATTTACTCACCCTCTCATATCTATCACAATTTATATCTTTCACTATTTTAATTACTGCAGTTTAAGACCTCAACCATTATAAATCTAACATTCTTTAACTTCTACTTTTACTGGTGTTACTGACTTTAGAATCCCTACATCTGAAGAATGTGTAGCCCAAAGTCCTTCGGGTATATCACTTGGTATTTCAAATATTGTACCTTCATTCTGAACTTGTTCATCATCCACTTGCCCCATGAACAGCAATGGATAATGTTTTAAAAAGACTTTGGGTAGATGTAGAAAGATTTTCCCCGATTTATCACATTGAATAGTTGCTCTAATTTTACACAAAAAGTCTCTCCCAAGAAGGTTGATTGGGCATTCTGGGATTAACAAGAATGTATGTTCTGTTTTTAGGGGTCCTAGTGTTACCATTTTTGATTTTAGTTTTGGTACTCTCTGTTTTTTCCCTGTAGCCCCCATTATTTGTACATAACTTGTGATTTGGCTGTCTTCGGGAGATGTTTTTAAAACAGATTTTAGTTGCTCCTGTATCAATTAGAGCTGGGTAGATCTCATTACCCACTTTTATCATGACCCTTGGTTCTGTGTTCTCATTTTGTTGGCACACTTGGACCATAGGTGCCTCTATTTCTATTTTGTTCAAATCCCAGTTTAGTTATTCATCTACAGACTTTTCTTGTTGCTTTGAACATTCATTTTGTAATTCATCATCAGTTTGCAATAGAATTGCATTATCACGGAGACTTAAGGATGGCATAACAATGTTTGTGTTTGCTTTTTCTTGTGCACTTACTATTGGTTGGAATTCTTCTGCATAAGGATTTAAGGTTAACTTTTCTATTATGTCATTGGTATTTTCTTGTGTAATAGCATTCTTGCTTTCAGAGTCATTGTCTCCAGGAGGTCTGCTAATTGGAATGTTCTCTGTTATTGCATTTTCCTCCCCATTGGACCCTTCTATTGTTAGCTCATATGCTTCAATTAATTCATTTACAGTTTGTGTATTACAGACTGTTGCCAGTTCTGTTCCTTCTTTCTTTGTAGATTGTTCCACTGTTCCAAAAATTTTTCTCTTTAATCTCTTACATCATTATCTAATTGGATTTCTTCTTCTGTCTGTTCTTTGGTTTTATTTCATGCTTTTGCAACCTCAGGTTCTATTTGCATAGTCTCCTTCCTTTTCCTTTTTCCTTTTTCCTTTCCCATTTTTTCCCTTTTGATGTTACCCCATGCACCTGGCTTCATAACTGATTTTGTTTGGCAGCACCTGAGACTACTTGCGAATAACGTGGTTTCGCTCCTTGTTGGATATATCTCTCCATGGTTTCTAAATTTGGTGCTTGCAATGATTTCTTGCAATTACAATCACAACATTTTGCATTTGTTTGTGTATTATTGCTGCTATACTTTACATTGCTTTTCCAAGACCTTTGTTTGTTATTAGCTTGGAATAATTGTACCTTTAAATAACAGTCTCGAACCATGTGACCCATTTTCCCACAGAGGAAACATCTGGGTAAATTTCTCCTTTCATTACTTTGTGTGTAATTTCTTGTGGGTTTGTATGATTGCAGAGTGGCTAGATTTTTTATTTCTTCAATTTCTTTACATTTACTTGAGCTATTTGCCTCCTTGAGCTTGGTTTTAAGGTCTTTTATTATTTCATCCTTTTACTCTAGCATTTCTTTATGACCTGAAAATATGTAAGTTGCCATTTTTCTTAAATCTTCCAGACTTAATGTTTTCCAATCTGGGCATTGAAGTTTAAAATATGATCTAATAGGTGTGTTACTGCCTTTCACAAATTGTCTCCTTATGTGTTGGAGATTTTGTTCAGTTAAATTTTCAAATCCAAGCACATCCTCTGCTATTTCAATCACTCTATCGAGGAACTCTGATGGATGTTCCCCACTTTCTTGTCTCAATCTCTCAAATTTTCCCCAAGTATCTGGTCTTTTTGAAAAACTTTTCATTGCCTCCAATAGATCTTCTCTGGCCTTTCTTAGGTAATGTAGATTTTCATTATTAGATAACTCTAAGTCTGTTCCTTCCTCTGGCCAGGATGTTAAATTTGGATTTTTTCTAGTTTCATCAAGGAATTGTTGTTTTTCCCTTTTTGAAAATAATTCTGAGAGAAGAATTTCAGTGTCCTGGAAATCTGGATCATAAAGCCTAATTGCTCTTTTAAATTCTTTTAAACATCTCATCGGTTCTGAAAACCAGGAAGGCATCCGTCTTTTCAGACTTTCAAAGTCAGCTGTTGTAAATGGTTTATGTGTTTTAATATGAATTATGCCGCTATCTGGTTGTAGGCTTGTTTGATCTCTTAATGGCAATATTGGTATTCCACCTTCAGCCCCATCTGTATTTTCTTGTTGAACTACATTGTTATTTTTAGGTATGTCTTGTTGTGTGTTGTTTCTCTTCAGTCAATTGCTTCATCATTTCCTTTATTTGCATTATCTCCTCTTTTATGGCTAAAATTGTCACAGCCATTTCATTATCTTTTGCTTTTTTCCCAAAAATTAGATGCACACCTATTTTTAGGGCATAGTATAATTTGGTTAAGAAGAATAATGCTCAGGCATATGTGCGAATGAATGAAATCAAGCGATACATACTTATATTCAGCCATTGCAAAGTTTCATAGATGCTAAGCAGAAAATAAATATAATCCGGAATCGTGACAAACAATGAGTCAAAAAACATATAAAAGAAATATGCAATCCAGGCTAGAGTACCAACGGCAAGTAATAGTTTCTTTGCCGTCTTGTATCTTGAAAAGCTTTTTGCAACAGAAAAAAAATGTTTTTAAGTCTGGCCCTTTAAGAGTCACCTCCTCCCTTCAGGAGGAGTGGTTTCTTTTGGGCGTGGTATCACTAGGCAGATTAGTTGCACTCAGCACTGCTCTCAAAATGGTTACTTTTCACAGTCACACAGGCTTTTGAAATGTATGCAGGCCCAACTTCTCTGTAACCTCCAACTGACTTTTTTTTTTCCAAATTCTTAACAAAAATAGGTTGGAAAAGCTACCTGGCTCTGCCAAAAACTGTAATATTTATTGGGAAAGGGAATGGGATTGGGAAAAAGGGAGATAAAAGGAGGTTTGTATGAGTATGGAATAGTTGAGGGGAGTAGTTGAGGGGAGAGAGGGTATATTGCTTGGAGAGGCAAGGGAGGGAGATGCCCCCTGCTGAGAGGAAACAGCAGGGGTCCAATAAGGACGGTTTGTCTTTGAATGACTGAAACTGAAGTTCAGCTCCCTCTATGACCAGAAAAGATAGTCCACTTATCTGACTGCAAATTCAAATAACATAAAGTTTAATAACTAGTTGGGATTGGAGTTTTTCTCAGTTTCAGACCTGAGGCCAGGCCCCAGAGGCTGGCGGAGAGTTTGTTCCACTCCTGTCTACTCTCATTGTTCTAATTCAGAATCTTAGCAGTACACAGAAAACAAAAAAGAACAATTCTAACCTTTAGAAGCCTGTGTCTTTGGGCTGAACCAAGAAGAGCATGCCACTCCAGACTGGGCTGAACAAGCTCCACTCTCCTCCAATGCCAGGAAGCAAACCCTCTCCCGGCAGGAAGGAAGTGCTAGTTACAAGACCCAACTGCCACTCCCAGTTGGCCCTCCCCCACACAAACTGTTAGTCTAGTTTCCTTTCCACAGACCTTTGCCCCAGACAATTTTTTACAGATGTAACTGCTTTTAATTTTAATACTCCTTTTTATGATATGGAAAGAACATTGGCTTTGGGAGAGTGTAAGGGCGAGAAAATAAGATCACAATGAAAATGAGGCTTAAAAATGAAAGCTCTTACACCATTTCTGTCTCTTCACTGCTGCTTTTGAGAAAAGGGATGCAATAGGAATATTTCACCATTTAAAATATTTTTATTTTTTATTCTGAATGTATATGCCAAAGCAGTATCTTAATATAGCAGAATGTGGAAAGAAGATTCTATATGAAACTACAGTTAAAAAAAAAGCATTGATAAAGTATTTAAGACTTTCTTTACAGTGCCAGGTACTGTACAAAGCATCAGGTTTACAAATGCAAGAGAAAAAGGTGGGGTCTTTACTTTCAAGTGTTATGGTGAAAATTTCACCTTTTAAGATTGTTATAATATTGAACAATGGCCGCCAAGGAATTTACTTATGAAATTCCTAAAATGAAACATTCAGGTCAGAATGGAGTTTATGGAGGTTTAATCACAATGGGAGTAGGGAAAAGGAGAGGGAGAGAAGGAGAGAGGAGAAAAGGGAAAGGGGTTACTCAACCTCTGACCAAGGCAGAGGGAATTTAGGCCCAAAGGGCCAAGGTTGAAGGAATCAGTCCTTGACTCACGTGACTGATCTGAAGGGAAGCTGTCTGCGGGCCTCCTCTCTGTTCAAGCTTCTAACATGAACTCCCGTCTCCCTCTCTCCACAGGAAGCAAATTCCAGAGGCTGTTCCCTACCTCACTTCCTGTGCCTCACAAGTGCCAATGGTGGCTCTAGCTTGGCTAGGACAGCCCAGGTGGGCAGTTAGTTATTTCTGATTTGTCATTGACTAGCACATGCCCGTGTAGTGTGGGTGTGCACAATTTTTGGGTGCTAGACCGAGATGGAGACTTTTAAAATTCACACAAGGAGGTTGGGGAAGGCACCACATAAAGGGGAGGACTAGGCTAAGAGGATGGGGTAGTAAGGCTGCAGAGAAGATAGAGCAATGGAAGAGTGAGTTGAACTGACAATAGTGACTGGGGCTCCTCTGGATATGGCAATGCTAATGGGAACTTATCAGTCAGAAGAGCAGATCTCAGGGTGAGTTATTCTGAGAGAGTCTAAGCTGGTAAAAAGATGAAACACTCAGGAGACAGGATTGAAGGAGAAATGAATGTATATGTATAGTTATATGTAATGGCACTCAGAAAGACCTGAGTTCAAATCTAGCCTTAGGTACTAGTTCTGTCACTTAACCTTATTTGCTTAGTTTCCTCATCTGTAAAATGACCTGGTGAAGAAAATGGCAATACACTCTAGTATCTTTGCCAAGAAAACTCCACAAAAGGGGTCACAAAGAGTTGGACATAACTAAAAAATGTTTGAATATATCTATATATAGAATTCATTATATAGTGTTCCAAATGTTTTAGTGTATTTTGAAGTTAGTATAGTGTAAAAAGCTTAATAAATGCTTGTTTCCTTTCTAACTTTTATGTGTGTGTATGTGTGTATTTATATTCTAGTCATATTGGCTTTTCTTCCTGTTCCTTTAACATTATACTGCCTCGTTCTGTGGCTTTGCATTCAGTGTCCACCCTATCTAGAACATTTTCTTCTTTAGAATCATGATTTCTTCAAGATTCTGCTCAAGGACTTCCTTCTACTACATGGAGTCATTTTGTTATCTCTCCTAGCTACTAGGTTGGTAGGTAGGTAGGTAGGTAGATAGATAGATAGATAGATAGATAGATAGATAGATAGATAGATAGATAGATAGATAGATAGATAGATAGATAAATGGATGGATGGATAGATAGATAGATAGATAGATAGATAGATAGATAGATAGATAGATAGATAGATAGATAGATAGATAGAAAGATAGAAAGATAGAACATTAGAATAAAAAAAATACTTCCCATCCTCAAGAACATTATTCTAATGGGGGAAGGCTATGCATAAAAAGGGAGATGGAAAGGGCAGGGGAGGCTGGGAGGGAGGAAAGGGAAAGGTAGTCCAAGGAGATATGTTCTGAGGAAGGTTTGAAGTGAGCAGAGTTGACATGGGAACTTTCTCAAATGGAGGTTCCTGGGACAAACTCATCAATTGGAGGGGGAAGCTATTGAAATTGAGGCATTTTTAATCTGAAAAGACCAATGGAACAGGTGTGGAGTATTCCTAGGAGTCATAGGTTGAGCTTGATTTGAAGTGGACATGGCTAGCATGGGTATCTCCTGATAATGCCTTCCCTGGACTGCCCCACCACCCCCAGCCCCTGCATTTACCTTGTATCTAGAAAATAAAATTTAAAAAATGAACATACATCAAAATGTCTCCCCTCTCTCACTGGAAAAAATAAAAATAAAATCTTTAAAACAAAAATGCATATTCAAACAAAATAAATTCCTGTATTGGCCATGTCTAAAAAATTTCTCTTGTTCTGTACTCAGTCTTCTCCATCACGTGAAGAACCATCTGTAAAGACCTTCAGTTGAGTAGCAAAGTATTTGAAAAACAACAACAAGTCTAAATAGATACAGTGCTTTGACAAACTATTAGGAAATTTCAACATCAGATAAACATGGATCCCTAGGTCTGGACTTTGAAACAACAATAAACAGTATTGTATTGGTCCCCACATGCAAGAACAAATGTTAATCCATTCTAATTCTTGTAGTCACATAAAATTTGGTTTTAATAGACCTGATGAAGCATCACAAAGCTTGGTAGTTACTAAATACTACTCAATCATTTCAGCACCTTGCATAGTTAAAATGCATACAATTAGACATTTAAAATAAAAATCAGACTATTGACATTTATTGAAATTTGTAACTGGTATAACGCAGCCAGAATACAATTCAAGTAGAGACATTTCAATTACCAGAGATGTGCCTGGTTACTAAGGAGTGGATTAATACGACATGAGTTCTTTTTTTAAAATGCTTTTAGCTCAGATGAATTGTTCTCACTGTAATCAATAGTGGCATACAACAATGGGTGAGTGATTATAATGAAGTTTAGTCTGAATGCTTCTTTGGCAATTACGTTTTTACTCAAAATTCTATATGGGTAAAATCAAGTTCATGCTCTGTAATAATATATTTAAATGAGGCTGTCATTTCACTTAGTATACTGTTTATTGCCTGCACCTAAAAATTGCCTAACCATCCCTTTGAAAATGGAACCAATCACGACTTATTCAAGTTTTAATCATTATTTGACAGAACACAGCATGCCTCATAAACAAGGTAATCATTCTGTTAATTTGCTTCACAATCATGTCCTTGTTTGGGGTTGTGTGAACTTGAAGTACCTGAGAAAGTCCAAATTAGGGATTTAAGAGGTAATTCTGCTTTGTAGGATTTGACTAGCTGCTAAATGCCTTATTCTTAAAAAAGTTAAAAGGTCTGCATGCAAGTACAGTAGTTGCCTACTCTCTTATCATGATGAGATGGAATGTCAGTAACAAAGCACTTGAAAATCAGTAACCTAATTGTTATTCTTGTTTCCTATCTCTCCTCTCTCTTAACTTATCTTCCTTCCCTACTGCTATCCCCCCCAAATCTTATGAAACAGACCAGATCTTGCTACACCCTTTCTTAAGAAACTTAAGTTCCTGAGTCACTATTGCCTGAAGGTTAAGATATAAACTTCTTCACTTGCCATTTAGAGCCATTGGCAGTTCATTGTTCATTTTCAGTACTTGCCCTAAATATATGTATCATTAGCTGAATTCACTTGATTGTCCATCTTACTTCATGTCATGTTGGACTACATTCATTTGGCTTGTGTGGTTGTTATATAGATTTCTTTTGAGTGGTCATAGATCTCATTGAGAAATTCTTGTAGAATTCTAGGGCTGGATAGAATGGGGACTATCTCATCCACAAGTGAGAGTAGCTAGGTAATTCCCATCATCTATAGGGAATTCTTTTTCCATTTGGATCCCTCAGGCACTCTCCATGACAGTAGCAAGTATTATGGCTAAGTATATATCTCCATGCCTCCCTACTAATCAGAGGATTATTGAACACAGCTGTTTTAGGATTGTATCTTTAAAGAAATTTTATGTGGTCCTAATGTATGAATAAAATAATTTGTTAGAAGGGAGTCTTTAAGCTGGCATCTTACTTTAATGCTTTTTAAGTTTTTAGTTGACATTTTTAAAATTTTTACATTACTGGCTTTCCCCAATATATCTGCCTCCTCCTGGAGGGGCTTAATAATAAAGAAAAAAGAAAGAAAGGAAACAATTCAGAAAAACTAATCAATCCAATTTGAAAAAAATCTAACATCTTATGGAGTGCTCCACAGCCATAATCCCCCATCTCTACAAGGAAGGGACCATTGCCTCTTGATATCTTTTCTTTGAGACCAAGTCTGGTTATTATAATTGCACAAGATATGATTTTAATTGTTTTGTTGTGCTTATTAATAAATCAATATTTAGATAGTGCTTATTGTGTGCCAGGCACTGTGCTAAGGGCTTTATAATTATTATCTCATTTAAGCCTTACAACAACCCTCTGAGGTAGATGCTATTTATTATTCTTTGTAGTGACATTGTTGTAGATGTCATATATGTTGCTTTCCTGGTGCTTACTTCACTTTGCATCAGTTCATTCTAAAACTATTTTTTTTAATCATGTAAGATTAAAAATTTGGTTTCTCTGCTAAATGTATTATATTTTTAGAGGTTTATTAAAGATTAAGAAATAAAGAAAATAATACAAATATAGAAAGCACGTGTCTAGGCCCAGAGAGCCCATTCACAACCATTCACTCTACATCTTGCCTGCCTGGTAGAGAGCCGAGTGTGCTAAGAAGCAGAAGTAGGGAGAGAGAGGTAGGCAGAGAGTCAGCTTAAATACAATTTCTGTTCTCGGCTCAGGTGGGATTCTGGGAACTGCCAAGGACTTCTGGGGATTGAAGTCCAGGGTTCAAATTTCCATTTTTACAATCATCATGATATTGATTTTGTTTGGGCAACAAAAGGTGGTGGGATGATATACTTTATGTTTAACACATTGCAGTATTATAAAATTATGGATTGATTTGGAGTCTGAAAGGGGACATATCCATTGACAATTGTGCTAAAGAAAGGGGTGAACTAAATTCCTTGTCAGTGTCTTTAACTTCGCAGAAGGACCACTAGACTTGGGAACAGAAAATAGATTTGACTCCTGGTTCCTTCAATTTCTAGCAGTGTCACCTCAGGTCAGTCTCTTCATCTGTCTTAACTTCAGTTTCTTCATCTACAAAGCTGGAATAATGAATTCAGTGCATACTTCACAGGTCTGTTGCAAGAAAAAAAATTTTTTTGTCACCCTTAAAGTGCTGAGTAAACGTGTGAATTGTTACTTCTATTATCATTGTTACTTCTTTGTTGAGAAAGAATGGTTAAAAAAAGGTGGTCATCTTACCTGGTGAGAGTGAGGCAAGCAGGAGATGGTTATTTTCACTCCCAGGCAGAGTGTCACAAAGTTACATGCCTAAGTCTGTGAATGTGAAAATTCCCATAGAGTGACAAACTTAGTGTGTGAATTTGGCTCTTGGTACCCAAGTTTCTCGTCTATCTCTGCAAAAAGTAAATAATAGTTGGGATATCTTCCAGGTTTTAGCCTGACCTCACTGGAAGAGGCTAAGATGTTAAACTGAACACGTCAGGGGTCAGGAGGGAAAAAGCTGTTCCAACTGTTAACTGTGGCAGTGCCACTGATGTTTTCAGGAATGGATCTTTGCAAGTAAAGAGAAAGAAAGAGAGAGAAAAAGAAAAGGGAAAAATAAAGACGAATATATCTATACTTTTTCATTTGCGGAATGTGGGCTGGTAATTTTTCTATATTTATCTACAAGGATGGCCCAAACGTATCTTTTAAGCTAAGATGGAAGCTACCTTTATAGCTGATTCAGCACTAGGCAATATAGCATTTATTATGAATGTATCTGCTTTTATCACTAATGGCTGGGTTAAGTCTTTAGGACAGACAGGACCAGATGGGGAAATAAAAGGTCATGACTTTGAAGAGACAGGAACAGGCAAAAGGAATGGGAAGACACAAATTAGCTCAACCTATTCATCTTGCCCAAGGTTACACTGGTACTGAGTGACAGAGCCAGGACTGGAACCCGCATTTTCTGACTCCAAGTCAAGTGCTTGTCCCATGACATTATGCTGCCTCCTTAAAACCAAGGTTGGATAAAAGTTTCTTCTGTTGGGGTTTCTCTGGTTATCCAGAGTAGAATGTAGGTATGACAGCATTATTTTGTGGGTAGAGTCTATAGGACTGAGCCTTTCCCCATCTAAAGACAACTTTTGGGAGACTATTTGTAGAGAACAGAGATAGTCACCCTCCACAAAGTACAGTATTTTTTCTCAACAAGAAGAAATCAAGGAGCAGCTAGGTGGCTCAGTGGATGGTGAGCTAGGCCTGGAGAAGGGAAGTCCTAGGTTCAAATTTGGCCTCACCACACTGCTGAGCTGTGTGGCCCTGAGTAAGTCACAAGTACCACTTTTCTGCCTTAGAACCAATACAAAGTATTGTTTCTAAGATGGAAAGTAAGAGTTAAAAAAGAAAAAAAAAAGAACCTAGATTGCTAAATTTCCACCACTACCTTTAATCTAGGATTTTTTTGGGGGGGAGGGAAATGTATTGTAATTAATCAAAAGCATTGTGTGACTTAGGGAAGAAAAACTCTTTAACTGGTAAATACCTTAAAGAAGATTTGTTTATTTAATTAATCTATTTTCACCCATTGTCCTCCTGGGAGAACAAGGAGCTAAAATAATAGTTCCATCAGACTTCTAGTAACCAAGTCTTCAAATAGGAGTTATTTTAGTTTCTTTTTGCTCCTTATCTTCTACAAACCCAACAGCTCACCAGTCCTTATGGATTTTTCTCCAGAATATCTCACCTTGATTCCTTGCATTTAATATGGCTACCATGATATAAGACAGTGATGGCAAACCTTTGGTATAGGTGCCAAAGATGGCACTCAGTGCTCTCTGTGGATATGCTGCTTCCCCCCCACCAGGTTCATTACTAGAAAGGTAGTGGGACTCAGTTGTAGCTTCTCCAGGCCTCCTCTTCACCTGGGCTGATGACATTTTCCCCACCCCCCCACCCCTTTGCACAGCAGCCCAGTGGGAGGGCACAGGGGGTAAGGTAGTAGCTCACAGGTGGCAGAGCTGGAGGTGAGTGGAGCACTCAAGCTACTCCCCTCCTCTCTCTATACTCACTGAGGACAATCCTCATTACACCACCCCTCAGCACAGCAGCTGATTAGGAGCACTTCCTCCCTCTCCTGTGTAGGGTAAATGAGGGGCAGGGTACACCTAGCACTCAGTGAGGAGGGGGGCACAGCATGTAGTCTTGGGGGAGGGGCAGACATGGCACTCAGTCTGGGAGGTGGGGTGGGAGTGGGGCCCGACACTCTATCTCTAAAAGGTTTGCCATCACTGATATAGGAGATATGCCTCTTCTACCCTTGTAGGTAGATATAGAAAAATTTCCAGTTCACATTCTGCCATGTGCCATCTTGCTTTGTAAATTTTAAAGTATTTTTATAAATGCTAGTTTTTATTATGATTTACCCTCCTCCCCCCATCTTATGTATCTTGCAAGTAGTTTTTGCTTAATAGATTTTGTTTAATCAACAAACATTTATTAGGCTCCTATTATGTGAGGAGCAGTAAGAATGCCTTGAGAGTGGGGAGTGTTGTGAAATAAGTCAGGTAAGATAGGACAGTACCAGGTTGTGAAGAGTTTTAAATACCAAAAAATATTTCTATTTGATCCTTGAGGTATCTTCCTTGACTCCTCTCTTTCCCCTCCCTGCCTCCTTTATCTAATCAGTTTTCCCTGTTGTCACATCTCTCCTCTCTCTCCTTTGACACTGCCCCAACTCTGGTGCAGGTCTTCATCTCCTCATGCTGGATTATTGAAATAGTCTGTTGGTTAATCTTCCTATCTCAAGTCTCTTTCCACTTCAATCTGTCCAGCACTCAGCTATTTAAATGATTTTCCTAAAATGCAACTTGGACCATGCCACTCATTTACCCTTAGGATCAAGAAGCCCTTTGATTTGGCTTTTCGAGTTCTTCAGAACTTGGCTCCTTCCTATCATTCCAGTCTTTTTTTATGCTTTATTCCCCTAAAATGTACTCTGCAATCTAGTGACACAAGCCTCCTTGCAGTTCCTACATCTCCTGAGTGAATGTTTTCATTGTTTACCCCTCATTCTTGAACCCTCTCCTTACTCATCATTATCCCTTAACTTTTCTAAGTTCTTTCAAGTCTCAGTTAATATTTCACCTTCTACAAGAAGCCTTTACCAAGCCATTCTCCAACTGATAAATGGGCAAGGGACATGAATAGGCAATTTTCAGTTAAAGAAATCAAAACTATTAATAAGCACATGAAGAAGTGCTCTAAATCTCTTATAATCAGAGAAATGCAAATCAAAACAACTCTGAGGTATCACCTCACACCAAGCAGATTGGCTAACACAATAGCAAAGGAAAGTAATGAATGCTGGAGGGGATGTGGCAAAGTAGGGACATTAATGCATTGCTGGTGGAGTTGTGAACTGATCCAACCATTCTTGAAGGCAATTTGGAACTATGCCCAAAGGGCGATAAAAGACTGTCTGCCCTTTGACCCAGCCATTGCACTGCTGGGTTTGTGCCCCAAAGAGATAATAGGAGAAAAGACCTGTACAAGAATATTCATAGCTGCGCTCTTTGTGATGGCAAAAATTTGGAAAATCAGGGGATGCCCTTCAATTGGAGAATGACTGAATAAACTGTGGTATATGTTGGTGATTGAATACTATTGTGCTCAACCTCCAGGAAGTGATGCAGAGTGAGAGGAGCGGAACCAGGAAAACTTTGTACACAGAGTCTATCGAATGTAATGGCCTTCTCCATTAGTGGCAATGCAATGACCCTGAACAACTTGGAGGAATCTATGAGAAAAACCACCATCCACATCTAGAGGAAACACTGTGGGAGTCAAAACACCTAAGGAAAACAACTGCTTGAATACATGGATCAAAAGGATATGGTTGGGGATGTAGACTAAATGAACATCCTAGGGCAAACAACCTGGAAATAGGTTCTGATAAAGGACACAAGTGATACCCAATGAAATTGCCTGTTGGCTGCTGGAAGAGTGGGTGGAGGGGAGGGAGGGAAATAATGTGATTATTGTAACCAAGGAATAATGTTCTAAATTGACTAAATAAACTAATTCAAATGGGAAAAAAAAAGAAGTCTTTTGCAACCCTCCTTATTCCTGGTGCCTTCTTTTAGAGGCTATCTTCAAATTATCTTGTCTCTATCTTGTTTGTACATAGTTCCTTTCATATTGTCTCACTCATTAGACTCAGAGCTTCTTGAGAGCTGGGATTGGTTTTGTTTTACTTTGTATCTTCAGCACAGTGCCTGGATACACTGTGGGTATAAGTGCTGATTGACTGATCAAAGAAATCATATTGTTGAATAGAAATTGGTTGCTGAATAGTTTCCTATCTGAATTATACTCTCCTATATGGGTTCCCTGCCATGATATAGTCTTGTGACTTTGAGCAAGGCTCACTTTGGAATTCATGTTTCTTATGTGTAAAATGAAATGGGTGATCTAAATATAATATGACCTCTGAGATCCCTTCCTGGAATAAAATCCTCTGATTTTAGTCTCTTACTTACTTACTCTGGGGGTGTTTGGGGTGCTCAGGGAGGGGTAGTATCTCTGGTATCTCTGGTATGGAGGGCTTGTCGTGCCCTCCTAGGGCAGCTCTCCAGCCTCTGACCCCCACCTGACCCCCAGCTCTCACTTGTGGCTCCCAGTAGCTGCTAGCATGCGGCAGCAGCCACACCCCGGGCAACGGCTTCGACAGGTCGGTCAAACCTTGTGAGGGTAGCCATTGGGTCGTCGACCCCTGGTGAACCAGGGCTTTGCTCACCCAGCATGTGAAGACTGCTTTGGTGGAAGAGGCGGAAGAAACCAATAAGAAGGTTCAAAGGCTGAGAGGGCGACGCAGCAAAGCACTGTGGAGTGCTTAGGGCGGGTTGGAACACAAAGGACAACACGGCCATCCAATGCAGCTGAGGAAGTCTCCAGGTGTAACGACTTTTTGTGCCACTGGACCCAGGCTTCCAACGCCGAGAGAGTGGGGCTGTCTCTGTGCATCGGCTTTTCCACTTAAATCTCCTTCATGCACAGGTGTCTTTGTGCACACTCATCTACATCACAGATGAAAGCTCACAAAGACAATCGTCATCCTCGGTTACCGAGAGACTACTACTACTACTACCTTACGCTTTAGGGATCCCAATTCAGAGGTTTCAGAGGAACCTGGGTTCAGGTTCCTATTCTATTACTTAACAACAGGAAACCCTGGTGGCAGCATGTTGACAATCGGACACCAGATGTAGTGGTTGAGGGGTCTCCAAGACAAACTTCATATATCCTGGTGCCCTACCGCCTACCAACTTTATTTAATGCAGGGATTCATTTTTTGTGTTGTGGACTTAGTTGGAACCAAGCTATCTAGAGTTGATTGTTTTATCAGTGTGGAAATTTATACCCCCCAAACTGGCAAATGCTACAAACTAGGGCTTGACTTATTTCATTGATTGTCCAGACTTAAGAAAGTGATGAGAGAAAATGTTAATCATGCAGATTAAACCTAAAAGTGTATCATGCTTACTTCTTTTCTTTCTTTCTGGAGTACCAATTGTTAATGTGATATGTATGGTCTCCTTCCAGGATGATGTTTTTTAAATGCATAAAATGAAATAAAATTACAAAGGAAATAAATGATATTGAAATGCAGTTGTAAAAATATTTTTAAGACCTCAGGCTCACAGTCCCCAGAATAAGAAGCCCTGTAATGTATTGGCTCTCAAGCATACAAAGTCTTTAACTTCTTTGTACTTCACTTTCATGAAATAATTTTGCCATGCTCTTATGAACCTTGCACATGTAGAAATATTTGTTGACTTGGACTAATGAATTAAATGATTTAGCACCACAAATATGGGAACCAAGATTAAAATTTCTATCAATCTTCTTTTTTGTAATTTCATGTTCTTCAGTTTTTTCCCCCTATGTACCTTATGGCCTTTCTTTCATCATTACATATAAGAAAACTATTATTTTAAAACTAAGATTAGTTGATCTCAAGGCTCCAGAGAGATACTGTTACATCCACCCTCTCCTTCTCCAAACAACCCTTTTGGAAAAATATTGCTTTCAAGATTATATTATTTCAATTACTGGAAGTTTCTTTGGAATAATGACAGCTAGTATTTATATAGTGCTTTAAGATTTGCAAAACATTTTACACATGTTATTTGACATGATCTTCAAAAAAGCTAGCACTCCTCTTACATCTTAGCCAGCCTCAGTTTGGTTAACCCTTTCTTCAGTCTGATGACACTGACTTCCTTGGTATTTTCATTGGCTCTTCCTTATGCTGCACTATCTCCACCTCTTGACTTCTCTGGCTTCCTTCAAGTCCCAGCTTAATTCCCATCTTCTATAGGAAGCCTTTCCCAACTGTTTTTAATTCTAGTGCCTTCTATCTGTTGATTATTTCTTATTTAACCTGTATATGACTGTTTGTTTATAATTGTTTGCATGCTGTCTTTCCCATTAGGTTGTGAGCTCCTCAAGGATTATTATCTCCTTTTTATAGATAAGAAAACTGAGACAGAGGTTAAGTGGCAGACCTTGGCACACAGGAGGCACTTAATAAATACTTTTTGGCTGGCTGATTGACAACCCTGAGAAATAGATACTTTTATTATTCCCATTTTTGTATACTGAGATTGAAAGATGTTAAATATCTTGTCATATGATTAAGAAATGTTTGACATCAGAGTCAAAATCAGGACTTCCATTTCCTGCTCTCCTCCCACTGTCAACTCTCTCTGGTATAGCTCTCTTCTCCAATCCTGCAATGTAGGTTGAAGACCTTAAGTACCTTTATGAATTGCCTTGTCTCCCAAATGAATTATCCTGCAGCTAATCAGATGATGAACCTTTTTAAAAACTGCACTAGACTGATCCTCAGACAATACAGTACAGGGAAGAGAGTTCTGGATTTGGATTTGTAGGGCCTGGGTTTAAGTCTTGCCTTTGACACATTCTACTTGTAACATTGGTCAAGATCTGTTTCATTCACAAAGAGAGTGGGTTAGTTCTAAGGTCCTTCAGAGTTCTAAATCTATGATCTTCTATTATGAGGCCCTTCTTTTAAGCCATGCTTCCTCGCTTCCTCCCTTCCTCCCTCCCTCCCTCCCTCCCTCCCTCCGTTCCTTCCTCCCTCCCTCCCTCCCTTCCTTCCTCCCTCCCTCCCTCCCTTCCTTCCTCCCTCCCTCCCTTCCTTCTTCCTTCCTTCCTTCCTTCCTTCCTTCCTTCCTTCCTTCCTTCCTTCCTTCCTTCCTTCCTTCCTTCCTTCCTTCCTTCCTTCCTTCCTTCCTTCCTTCCTTCCTTCCTTCCTTCCTTCCTTCCTTCCTTCCTTCCTTCCTTCTTTCCTTCCTCCCTTCCTTCCTTAGCTCTTAATCTATGATTTTCTAAACTGCTAGAGCATTTTTGTGATTGCAGTTACTGCTAAAGGGTTAAGAAAGGGATTCTCCAACAGGGCCATCCACATGGCTGTAATGAGAACCCTGACATCATGTTTTCAACTTTCCCACACTTTTTCCTCCTAATTATTATCCAGGCTGGACAGCTGATCTATTTCAAACAGGAAGCTGTTTACAGATAACACTTGCAACTGATCTGCCTGGTTTGCTGAACTGTCTGAAAGCAGAAGGCACCAGTGCTCCCAATTTAAGACCGCCAGGCTTCTGTAAACAGCAGCGATGAGGTTCTCTGGTGCAGTGTCCCTGCAGGCAGGCAATGGTCAGGAGGGCCCCTTCTTCACCCAGCAAGCCTAAGGTAGGAAAGTTTCTGAAATTTTATACTTTTTATACCTAGAAGGAGGAAACCACCCAGCTAACATTTCGAGCATCAGTGAGGTACTAAGAGTAGTAATCCAAATCTAAATAATGGCAGAGGGGAAGGAGGTATGGCTGGACATGAGTAGAACTGATGAAAATTGAAGACAGAAATCTTTTTTGACTATAGCAGAAGAACTAGTTTTTAAAAAAAATAAAATACTTCTTTTCTGAGACTTTCAGTGAACTTGGGATAGGCAACTTGATGGGTCAGACCTTCAAAGTACTGTAGGAAAAGAACAATAGTATTTACTACTCACTTTTTTTGTGACTTTAAAAAATTTATTTTAAAAAATTGATTAGAAAGAGTGATTATTTCACTCTGAAATATCCTTACCAAAGTGAAGAAAGTATTGTAATAAGAAAAGAACTTTGGACCTGATAATACTAGATCAGAAAGAGACCTTAGAAATCATCTAATACATTTATATAGTCCTCTTAAGATTTGGAAGGCACTTTATATACATTATCTCATTTAAGTTTCACAATAACTCTTTTAAAAAAATCTTTATCTTCTATTTTAAAATCAATACTGTCTGTTTGTTCCAAGGCAGAAGAGCGGTAAGGGCTAGGCAGTGGGTGTGAAGTGATTTGTCCAGGGTCACACAGCTAGGAAGTGTCTGAGGTCAGATTTAACCCTTGGACCTCCCATCCCCACAATACTCTTTAAGTAGGTGTTATCATAATCCACATTTTATGGGTGAATAATCTCAATGGAGATTCAGAGAGGTTAAGTGATTTGCTTTCATTTTATATATTCAATTTATAAAATAGATATTATATAAATATATATTAATATATATATATATTCAATTTATAAAATTGAGGCCCAGAGAGGGGAAGTGATCTGCCCAAGGTCGCAAGAAGAAACTAGTAGAATTATATTGTGTCTTTAAAACCTGTTTGAAATTGTCTGATTATATGTGTGTATGTATGTCCATATATAATGTATATATGTATGTGCATGCACACACACGCACATATAATGGCCCCAGAGAGATCTTGTTACATTCCTCCTCCCTTTTTTCAAATAGCCCAAAAGGGCTATTTGGAAAGATAAATACACACACACACACACACACACACACACACACACACACACACACATATATATATATATCCCAGAAAGATTATTTGGTTATTATATTATATACATATATCTATATACATATATATACACACATATATTATATATAGCTATACAATTATATATGTAAATAAAATTATACAGTAGATGTTTGACATACATATAATCAGACAATTTCAATGTATATACATGCATATATGTATATATATACACGCATATATATCATATTATTCTCCTGTACAGATATGCACATGCACACAGGTATATATAATGTTTCAATATAAATATATACCTATATTTGACTTGCTCAATGAGTATAAGTCAAGTGAGACTGAAAACAATCCTTACTAGATGATCAATGGTGCTTTTTCAAAAATAGTTGAGAAATCTGTATGTTGTAATGCAGAGAGCATGGGATCAGGAGTCAAGAGACATTCTTTGTAGTCTTGACTCCAGCAGGGCTTACTTGTATGGCACTGGGAGAATTACTTGACCTCTCAGGGTCTAGTAATCTTCACTTGTAAAATGAGAGGATTGGACTCGAATGAGCACCAACATCCCCTCTGGCACTAACATCCCTTCTAGTACTAACATTCTATGACTTTTAACTACAGAAATGCAAATTATAAAGGAAGGATGGGATGCAAGGTGCCAAGAGGAAGGAGGGGGCTTTAGCCTCTCCAGTGGATTATTTTTTACAGTCCCTAAAGCTGGAATGAAGGAAGGAAAAATCATCCTGTCCTAATTTCATGCTGAAGTAGAGCTATGCTCAGATAAAATACACTCTTGGAAGGACTATGTCATTGAAACTGAAGTAAAATATGATTCATAGAGGGGCTCCCGATTTGTAGGGCAAACGCATAAACAAGAGCATCTATGTGTAATGATGAGTTATGGATTGGTTTGGGAACCTGGGAAGGCAAAGTCGTTTTCTGGAGTTACGCTGAGATTAGGGAAATAAAACAACTTCTGAAAGAGAGTACACCACAGCACAGCCTTAGAATGGAAAACTGAGAGGACAAATTGATAGTTGTTTAATGCCTGGAAAAGGCAATTGGAAAAGTAAGACTACTTTTTTTCATTTTGGCCTCTGTTTTCAAGGCTTTAGAGGATGAGGAAAAGGTTCTTGCCCCAGAATTGGTGCTGAGATCTGTCATGCTTTGCTTTCTGGACAAAGGCATACAAATGCCACAGGAGGGAAAATTATGAGCTGGGAATTCACCATCTGAGCTCCCAAACCCACCTTCTGAAATGACCACTGACAAGATATTTATGGCACATATAAAAATGCTGAGTCCTGTGGTAGAAATTCAATAATAATATAGTGCCTTTTCTTTGGGACTAAGGGGTACTTTTTATTCATGGTCTCATTCATTCTTATAACATCTGGCCAACTATTCAGAATTAGAATTTCTCTCCAAACTCCCTCAAGAAGTTTTTTAAAATAGGTTGCTTTAAAAATTAAAAAAAAAATGTAAAGACTTCCCCTATTGGAAGTGAGGGAATTAATCTCTGTTAACTCATACTGGGAGAGATAAGGAAGGCTTCTTGGGTGGTAGGTGTGTGTGTGTGTGTGTGTGTGTGTGTGAACATGTGCATGCACGTGTGCCCAAGCATGTTCATGAAAGAACTGATTTAGATTCTGTCTGTCTGTCTAGCTCTGTCTTGCTCTGATTTCGGTCTGTCTCTCTGTCTATCTAATTAAATCCTTAATTTCTGTCTTAAAATTGACTCTAAATATGGTTCCAAGGCAGAAGAGTGATAAGAGCTAGGCAATGGGGGTTAAGTGACTTTCCTACAGTCACATAGCTAGGGAAGAGTCTGAGGCCAAATTTGGACCCGGGACCTTCCTTCTCTAGGCCTGTTTCTCTATTCATCAAACCACCTAGATTTTCTTTTAACACCAAATTCTTCTGTCTTGGAAAATTGGTAGTAAGAACTGAGGGAATGAGTTCAATCAATCAGTTCTTCTCCTTTTTCTAACTGGCATCTCTGAGGCCACAGCCTAAACTGTGTCATTCCATACTGATATGTGAGGGATCTTTTCTTAGCAAAGGCAATTGAGCATTCTCGAAACCTCTGCTTAGGCCTGTGAATAGGGAGAGAATTAGGAAGTCCAGCTGCCCCACAATTTATGGCTACTTTATCTGCTAGAATTTTTAGTCCTAGGATGGTGAGAATTTCCATCCCAGTTCTGGAAATGCTATAAAAAATTATGTCTAACTTTAATCTATGACGAATAAATGATAAAAAAGAGTTTATTAAAACACTCACTAGATGCAGGCATTTTGCTAAGCTTTGGAATACAAAAAACAAAAGCAAAGACAAATTACATTTCAATGATCAATAATACTGAGCCGTGGCTCAAACTTCAGACATAGATGGAATAGGCATCTGCCTACAGTTGTGATTTGGGGCTCACAGGATTGAAAAAATAATAAAATAACACAATAACTCACATACACAGTACTTCATGGTTTAGGATATACTTTCTTCATGCCACCTCTATAAGGTGGATGGTGCATATATTGTCCTAGCTCTGAAACTTACTAGCTCTATAACCTTGGGCAAATTACTTAATTGTTCTGAGCTTCGGTTTCTTTCTTTTTTTAAATTTTTAATAAAATGAGGAAAATAATACTTGCCTCATATACACCTTCCTCATAGGGTTAATTGGAGGAATGTGCTTTGAAAATGTTAGATTACTATGTAAGTGATGATGATTATATAAATTAAGTAATTATCTTCAGTTGAAGAAAATGAGGTTCAGAAATTAAATGATTTGACCATGGTGATAAGGCTAGAAACTCAAACCCAGAGCTCTTAACCCTAAGTTTAGTACTTTCTTTTTATATACCACATTACTGTCCCTAATGTAGGTTCTAGCCCTGCTCTTCTACCCCATCTTTCCTCCAAAAAAACCCAATCCCAATCACCTCATTAGATATTCATTCATTACCTGAGACCTTTTTGTTATCCAGAGATCCTTGATTAAATTGCAAATCCATTTGTGAGGGAGAGCATCTTAAATCAAAATATACTTAAAACTGAAAGGGACAACAAAGATCTTTAAGTTTAGACCCCTTATTTTAAAGATGAGGAAATTGAGATTCAGACATATTAGTAACTTGCCCCAGATTACGCTAAAATAGTAAATGGTGGAGCAAAAATTTAAACTCAGGTCCTTTGATTCTAAAGCAAAAATTCTTTCCACTGGGCTATACTGTCTTCAAATATTTTATTGAAGGCTAGCTACCTAAAAGCAAGAAAGCCCCTGGGGAAGGGAGTATGGACATCATGAAGGGGTGGAGTTATAGAACACTAAAGGAAGATATTTCAGTCTTGACAGTTTTCCTGAAGCCTTGTAGGACAGTGAATGAGTTGTACAAGGTTTTTGTCTCTTTCTCCTGCTCTTACTCCTAACCTAGAGGAGGTTTGCTTGGACTTTTGGGAATATTATGCAGGTGAAAGGTATATTCTGTGGGGTACCCTGCTGTGTTTATGACTTGTCCTCAAATATTTATTGAACAAAGTTCTTACCTCTTACAGCTTGTTGGGAGAAAAACAAGTTACTTGAAGATTATTATGAAAAATAAAATTCAACACAAGACACTATTAACTGATACTAAACTGTTTTTTTTGGGGGGGGGAAACAACTTTCAAAGATTTTAATTCCTGCCTATCCTGGTCCTTCTTTGGAATCATTAATTGTTAATTTAAAAAGAATTACATTTTTAGGGCTGCTAGGTAGCCCAGTAGATAGAGACCCAGGTCTGGAGTTGGTAGGACCTGGGTTCAAATCTGACCTCAGATACTACCTAGCTGTGTAACCCTGGGCAAGTAAGTCACTTAACCTGGATTGCCTAGCTCTTGCCTTTGTCCTCTCTTAGAATTCATACTAAGACAGAAGGTAGGCATTTAAAAAAAGAATTATATTTTTATTGATACTTTTTGTCCTAACATCATAATTATTTCTGGAAATTACTTTCATTAGTATCCACCCTCTTTGAGGCTTTAACTAGTATCAAAGAAAAAGAATTGAACAAAATCAACTGACAAAGTTAATTTCTGGGAGTCATAGACAGTTGGAAAGGAATTTACAGATCATCTGGGTATAATATTGAAGAATTTAGGGCTTGGAAAGGACCTTAGAGATCATCTAGTTCAGTGATGGTGTATCTTTTAGAGACAGAGTGCCCACCCCCATCCCTCACCTCCAGACTGAGGACTGTGCCTGCCCTTCCAAGATCTTGTGCCTTATCCTGCCCAAGTGCCAGATGAGCCCTGCCCCTCCCCCCCTTACCCCTAACAGGGGAGGGAGAAAGTGCTTCCATTGGGTTGCTGCTGGTTGGAGGGGCGGGTGATAGGAAAAAAATGTCCTCAGGCATAGTGAAGAGAGGGAAGGGAGCAGCTCTGTCTTTCTAGTAATGAACTCTGGGGGTGTGGAGTGGGGAGGGAGGGTGGCTCAGTGCCCACAGAGAGTGCTCTGGGTGCCATCTTTGGCACCTGTGCCATAGGTTCGCTGTCACTGATCTAGTCCAACCCCTTTATTACTAACAGGCTTTTATTTTCTCATACTCCCATCTCCTTGGTCTCCACTGGGGGTGGGAAAGACAAAACCTCAAACAAAACAAAACCAAATCTTATTTGACAAATATGCATAGTTAAGCCAAATAAATTGCCACATTGGGCATGTCCAAAAATATATGTCCCATTTTGTATCTTGAGTTCATTTCTTCCCTTTCAGGAGGTGAGTAGTATGGTTCATTGTTGTTCTTTTGGAATCATCAGCCCATTTTACAGATGGAAAAGATGAGGTCCAGGAAGGCTGAGTTAACTGTCTAGGTCTTACAGTGAGACTATGACAGACAGGAGAGATACCAGACTTTCTAACTGGTATATTAGTCAGGACTTCTTCCATCATACATGCTGCCTTTTGAAGTCTCACCAGAGAAAACAATTCTACATACTTTTAGGACTTAGCACTATTCCTTGTAAAGTAAGGACACTTGAATGCATAGCTTTGTAAGTAATCTGTAGTCATTTCTTCCTGTGTATGTTTGCTCTCTCCAGCTTTAAGTTACATGTCGTATCTTTCCCCCAAAGCTATCCTCTTTTCCTGATTTCCACATATATATATATATATATATATATATATTTAAACCCTTATCTTCTGTCTTAGAGTCAATACTGGGCATTGGTTCCAAGGCAGAAGAGTGGTAAGGGCTAGGCAATGGGGGTTAAGTGACTTACCCAGGGTCACCCAGCTAGGAAGTGTCTGAGGCCAGATTTGAACCCAGGGCCTCCTGTCTCTGTGCCTGACTCTCAATCCACTGAGCCACCTAGCTGCCCCCTGATTTCCCTATTTTTAAGAACACCACCATTTCCCCAGGCACACAAGCTTGAAAAAAAGCACTGCTGACTTTTTTAATTGAATGCCTATATTAGTATCCAAGTCCTGTTGATGCTATCTCCTAGATATTTCTAACATTCTTTTTCTTCTTTCCATTCCCATTGCTACCACTCTGGGTCAGATAAAATGAAGACCTAACTATTATAGTAGCCTCTTGGACTTGCAGTCTTTAGTTTCTCTCCACACTTCAATCCATTCTTCATACTCTCAAAGTAATCTTCCTAATGCACAACTCTGATCATATCATTATTCTATTCAAAAGCTATCAATGGCTCCCCAGTGCCTCCTAAATGAAATTCTTGTTGTATATCTTTTGAAGCTTCCTCGAACCCGTGAGAAGCCTCGAGCTAGGAAGATAGAGGAAGGATAGAAGTTCTGGATGCCGCGAGGGGGGTGGTGGAGTCAAGTTAGAGATATGAAGTGGCAGGAATGAGTCAGAAATCCAGGCCTTATTAATCATCAAGGAGCCACAGCAAAAACTCCGATCAGTGGACTACTCAGAAGGCTTATACCTGTTCAGTGATCCAAATTTAATACCACACAGGTCAGAGACATGATAGAGAAAAGAAAGTGCCTAGCTGAAGGCCAAGTCCCAAGTGGGAGAGGTAGATAAGGAAAGGAATCAAAGATGGAGCTTGGCCTCTGGCCAAGCTCCAACAAGGACAGGCATCAGTGAGAGCTGAGATCCAAGTGAGGAAGAGAGAGAAGGCGGAGCCTGCTGTGGTCCTGTATTTAATCTCTTTGATATGCAAATATACACAATACATAGGGATGATTATCATTGGTTAATGACAAGGTATAGGTGCCTTATTTGAATATAAACTCCTTGAGGGCTGGGCTTGTTTTTGAATTTTTTTTTCTTTCCCCACACTTAGCACAGTGCTTGGAACATACTAAAAGCTTAATAGGCGGTTGCTGTTTAGTTATGCTTCAACTAAAGTGTCCCTGATTCATCCCTTGTGTTCTTATTTTAGTACATTTGCTCACTACTGGAAGCCATCTCTGCTTTTTAAAATTTTACCCCTCCTTCAAGACCAGCTCAAATCCTACCTCCATTATTGATTAATTACACTTCAGCCAAACTGGACTAGTCCCAGTGTCTCCAATTTGTCCCTCGTGTTCTTGTCTTAGTATATTTGCTCACAAGTGGAAGGCCCATTTGCCCCATCTCTGCCTATTGAAATTTTATTCAACTTTCAAGATCTAGCTCAAATGCCACTGCTTTTTCAATATGCTTAATATTGATCAATTTTTACAAATTTATATATGTATAATTTATTTTATTAATTTTTTTGTTTATAGAAATGCCTCTTCCCTTTTCTGGGACACAATTTCCTCTGCTGTGAAAATTTCAGGAGTTGAAGTAGATGGCCTTTGGCTTCAGAGCTATGATTTTGTGATATTATGAGAGAGTATCTCAGACTACCCATTAGAGTGCTAGGCACATAATAGATCATTGAAAAACTGATGCACTCATCTCTTGTACAGAGTTGAGAAAATCACCATGAACTATTCTGCATTTTTCATCAGCAGAATGAGGTTTGACCTTCTTGAGCCAAAGTATGAAAATCACACCTTCATATTCCATCTGGCTTTTGTATCCTGAAGTTTTCTTGATAATGACGCTTGAGATTGCTTTGGCTAAATTTTGTCTTATTAAACAAAAACAAAGCTACTCCTTCCCTTTTTTTTAAACAAAATGTTTTCTGCTCCCTGTTTTTTTATGTTTGTATCCATTTTGATGTTTCTGATTTTTCAAAGCTTCTGATGTTGGAATGATTTGACTGAACTTCTGATCATAGCCATTTAGACATCTTGTTTATTCATCTGCAGCTCATGGATCTGTGCTTCTCTCTATTACCACTAATCTTCCCACTTTCATCAGGGAAGCTCTCTTGTGTGTGAGAGGGAAGGACATCTGCACACCTCAAAGATGCACCCTCCCTCCTAGCTCAAGCTCTCCTTGCCAGGAGAAGAAATCTGGGCTTTATGAACAGAGTGTACAGACTCTTCGCAGAGAAAATCCTGGGCACATCTGCTTGCTCTTCAAATATGGAGACTCCGAAGTCTTCAGTTAACCTTACCTCATACCCAGCTTTCTTATTCCTTATAGCATTGAAATATTTCTTAAGAGGCTCAGAACACCACAGGTAAAAAGGAACTTTATTTTTCCTTGATCAACCTGTATTGCTTTTCTTCATTATTGCAGTTAAGTAAAAAAATACCTCAAATTTAGATTCTCCTTTAAGCTAAGCTGAGTTCTCTGTAACTCCAAGGTTCCACTGCCTTACCTTCTGAAGCATCCATTCATGTGGGCTCATTCAAGACATTTTTTTCTCTCATTCTCCTTTTCCTTCTCAGTTATTCTTTTAAAACATTTGTCAACACAATCATTTAACTTTCAAAGCTGACAATATTAAGAAAGTATCTCTGCTTGGTCTCTTAGGCATTAATCTCTTTTTCAGCCTCTGACAAATGATGTCAAAATTACCACATACTTTGGAAAACAGGGCCTGCTTTATGGACAGAAGATGCTCCTTCTTAGATACTTGCTGTGTGGTATAGCGGACCTGGAGTCAAGAGACAAGGGTTTGAGTCCTGCCTCTGCTCTTTCATAGGCCTGTAACTTAGGCTAGCCATTAGTTGGCCCCTTTACATCTTGGTTTTCTTATCTTTAATCCATTTAATAATAATGATAAATAATAAAAATAATAATACTTGTAATACCTAACTCAGAGTTATAAGGAAAGTGTTTGTAAGGAAAGCAAATTGCTCAATGTAAAATAAAATATTTTATTTTCCCTCTATTACATGTAAAAATAATTTTCTAACATTATTTTTTTTGTTTTGAGTTCCAGATTCTGTCCCTTCTTCTGAACATCTCCTCTTTTACTCCTTCCCTTCCTCCCTCACCTACCATTCTCTGAGACAGCAAGCAATCTGATATAGATTTTACATGAATAATCATGTAAAACATTTTTCCTTTTTTTGTGGATGAGATCTCAAAAAAAAAAGTTGAAAGAAATGAAATAGAATATGTTTCAGTCTCTATTCAGACTCCAATACGTTCTCAGAGGGCAGATGGCATTTTTCATCATGAATCTCTGGGATTGTCTTAGATAACTATATTTCTGAGAATAACCAGGTCATCCCATGATTGTTCATCAAGAAATATTGCTGGCACCATATCATATTCTTTTGGTTCTGCTCATTTCACTTTGCATTGGTTCATATACATTTTTCCAGATTTTTTTTCTGAAATCATCCTGCTAGTCATTTCTTATAGCATAATAGTATTCTATAACTATCACATATGAAGGGGGCAGCTAGGTGGAGGTCCTGGGTTCAAATATGGCCTCAGATACATTTTAGCTATGTGACCCTGGGAAAGTCACTTAACCCTGATTGCCTAGATCTTATAATTCTTTTTGCCTTAGAATCAATATTGATTCTAAGTCAGAAGGTAAGGATTTAAAAATAAATTAGTATATATCACAACTTATTCAGTCATTTCTCCAATTGATGGACAACGTCTCAATTTCCAATTCTTTGCTACTACAAAAAGAACATCTATAAATATTTTTGTTCAAATAGGTCTTTCCCCTTTTTCAAGATCTCTTTGGGATACAGACCTAGTAATGGTATTGATGAGAGCCTCCCCACCATCTGGCACATTGATGCCATGTTTGTGAGGTTCTGAATCTCTTTCTTTCCCCTACTCAAAGCAGTACCTCTGATATGGATTTTTAATCTACCTCGTATTCCTGAAATCTTCAATTTATCAACACTTAAAAATCAAATGGCCAATAAAAAGACCACTGAATGATCGCTTAAATGTGTATGATGCACCCTCTTACTGTTTTGAGATGTTGTTATTATTAAATCTAGCAACACACACAAATATTACATATGGCACTACAACTCAGCTATGGGTCCATTATATAGGCTGCCAGGCCCCTTGGTCTTTATTATGATCAGAATGGTACCCATGACACCCAGTAATGGGCAGTGATAGAGGAAGCACAGATGCCCTCCTGGCTCTCTCCATGAAAATCTGCAGTCAGACTTTGGCTGTGTCTAGGAGGAAGGTGATTAGGTCAGTGATGCAGATGATGGTGGTACCAGTCCCAAGGAACTTGGCTGTTGGGGGCATATCTGTAAGTTTGATTGCAACCAGTAATGCACTTCTGACTTTCTGCTACCTCTCAGGAGTATGCACAGTTGCTATGTTGGTGAACCCATGGCACACATGCCCCTATGTGCTGGAGGGGACTGCTTTCTTTCCCCTCTCCACAGTGCCCAAGGACATTTCTCACATGCCTTGTTCCTCTGCCCAGGAGCCCAATATAAGCACTTCCTCCTTCCCCTGTCTGGGGTAATGCAGCCCACTCACAGGTGGTTTGAGGGTGTGGTTTGTGCACATAATCTCTAAAAGGTTCTCTAAAACTGGATTAGAGTCAGTGTTCCAGCATAGTTCCAAATTGTTCTCCAGAATGGTTGGATCAGAGCACAGTTCCACCAACTGTATATTAATTATTCAACTCCTTTTTAAAAATTATAAAGATATTTTATTTTTACCAATAACACATCATAAAAAATCTCCACATAAGTTTTCTAAAGTTATAGGGTCCAAATTGTCTCCTTCCCTCCCTTCCCGCCTCAAGAACTGGCAAGCAATTTATATATATTACTCAACTTCTTAAAGCCTCAGTTTCCTCATCTACAAATGGGGCAAATAATGCTAGTACCTCACAGGGTTGTGAGGATAAAGTATTTTGTAAATCTTATAGCCCTATAGATCTATAAATTATTGCTATTAACAAATTATAAGGTGTTACATTAAAATAGGCTATTATAACTGCCTCCAAGGTCAGTAGATCTTTCTTTGGATAGATGTGTGGGAGGCATCTTTACAGTTACAAGAGTTCCTAAGTGATCTAGTCAGCAAGAGACTTAGTTGTGGTGAGTAAATAAAACAGAAATTTGGGAATCAGAAATTACATATTTTCCCACTGACTGGAATCTTTTGGGCTAGACAGAAGGTCCCAAGACGGAGGCCTTGGGACTCTGTCAAAACTCTGTGACCTTGTGTAGCAGAGAATAACAGGGAAGGAGGAAAAGAGAGAGGAAGAGAGACAGAGAAGAGGGAAGAGAGAGAAAGACAGAAGGTGGGGTGGAGAAGGGAAGGAGGAAAGAAGGGAGGAAGAGACAGAGACAGAAAGAAACAGAGAGAGAGAGAGAGAGAGAGAGAGAGAGAGAGAGAGAGAGAGAGAGAGAGAGAGAGAGAGAGAGAGAGAGGGCAAAGAAGAGGAGACAACAATAATGATTCCCCATACCCATTTTTCTGCTGAAAATCTCATGCTTCCGTTTGCCTGTGGATCTTCTGATTGTGGGCCATTGCTTGTCAGGAGAAGAGGAAGCAAAGCTCCAACATTTTAAACCAGGTCTTAAGGAAGTCGAGCTATATTGACCAAGATTTAGCTTCCTGAGGACTATAATAAACCTTGCATAGTACAGCAAAATCCTTACAAAGTATCCATGCTACTTCCTAGAAAAGTTACATTGATAACATTGGGACACTTGTAAAGAGAATACTTAGATGTTTGCAGTTGTCAAGTTTGTATTATGAGGGCAGTGTATTTCTTGGCACCTGAAGATTTCTTTGAGTTCTTGATTCATTATCTTGGAGAGATTTAGACAGTATCTTTTCAAGGGGTTGGAGGTTGACCCAATGACATTTATGGTCTCTTTCTTCTCTAAGATTATATGATAAACAGAATCCTCACTTCTTTCCCTTACAAATAAACAGAAACATCAAAGTGGCTTGAATGTTTTACAGTGGATGCTTGCTGGATTTTTGGTATTTTAATTCATTTATTGATTTTTTGAGTCCCTGGGTGTTAGAAGGGAAGTATACCAAAGAGGAAAGCAAGCTACTGTCTTCTTTCTGGATCTTATAATCTAATTAAGGAGACAAGAATATTAATTGACAATTTATTGTTAAGAAAAAAATATACCATATCAAGAGTCCCTTGAGTTTTACAAAGCACTTTTCTCACAACAATATTATAACACAGGTAGTGAAGGTATCATTATTCCCTTTTTACAGATAAGCAGAGAGGTGAAGTGTGTGGTCCATGATCATAAAGCTAGCAAACGTCAGAGATGGAATTTAAATTCCTTCTAACTACACTGCATCTCCTTCACCCCTATTCCCAAGCAAAGTAGACTGATTCCCAAGTTCCATTCTTCCACTGACCCACCCAGAGCCAAAATAAGTGATAAGGGCAATAAGAACCATAGTAGACAGTCACAGTCCTTGTATCAGTCCCCAATTATGATGACTTTCTTCTTAAGAACTTCTGGTCAATTGTACAAGCAGGGTAGCGCCAAGGCTTTTTGATATTGCAGGGTAAAGAGCTATTGGGTTTTTGCCTTTTTAAAAAAATTCCCATAACTGTTTATCCGTTCTTTTATTTAGGAGTCAATGACCTGCAAATACTCATTATGAAGAGAGATCTGGTTTTCCTGGGGAGTCTAATTAGCCTGGTCTTCCTGTCTTTGCTAAGATCTGGATCCCCTCAACATCTTGCAGAAGAGGCCTGCTCTGTCCAGATTCTTGTCCCAGGACTTAAAGGTAACATATCAGTCCCTTTTTTCTCTTTGATTTACCCTCTGCCTGAGCAGTTGTCTTAGGGATTTCTTTTCAAGTAGGTCTCAAGCAACGGCCAATCTCTGGAGCCAGATACCTGGTGTCTTCAGAGTTCTGGGTACTGGGCTGATAAAGTGAATTTCTTCCTGGCCCTGGGTAGGTCTCTGTGTGTAGGGCTGTCATTGAATGAATTGGGGGGGGTGGTAATCCCTGGGAGGGCTACAGGACTGCAATAAATCATTCTTGTGAATCCTCTTCTCCCTCAACATTTTTATTCAAATGAAAACAGATTTTTCCATTTAAGTCCTCATCTGATGTTTCATTACAGAATAGAAGTGGCCTTGTTTTCTTGAAGGCAATTCCAGAAAAGTATCAGCACTCTTAACAAGTTTTACCAAGACAAAAATGGTCTATGCATGGACCTTATATATAGCATTTCCCATTCAAGGACAGGTCTAGCTAGTCAAGGACAAATGTAATTCCATGAGGGCAGGTTTTTTTCCCTTTTGTATTTGCATTGCCAATACCTGGCACCGTGCCCAGCATATAGTGTACACTTAATAAATGATTTTCTGTTCATTCATTCGATTAAATTTGAAGAGTGTCATCATAAGAGGGTTGGTTATAAGTAAATTAATTTTCAGCCATAACAATCATCAGAGAACACCTACCCACAAATATTTATGAAATGTCTACCTTATGGAGATTCAGCGTATTGTAGTGTTAATAAATCTAGATTTGAACTCATAGAACTGGGGTTTGAACCCAGATGCTTTCTAACTAGCTTTGCAACCTTTGGGAAATTATCAGTTTTTCATTTATAAGATGAGGGCACAGAATTCAGGGATTCTTAACTTAGGATCTGTGAATTTGTTTAAAAATATTTCGATAACTATTTCAATATAATTAGTTTCCTTTGTAATTCTATGTATTTTCTTTTTTGCATTTTAAGACATTTTTTGAGAAGGGGGCCATATGCTTCACCAGACTGCCAAAAGAGTTCATGCCACACACAAAAAATTAAGTACCCTTGGATTAAGCAACTTTAATGGGCCTGCCAGCTCTTAAGTCTGTGAATATTAATAGTATGAGAAGTTACGTTTTTAATGGATATCTAAAAATCTCATCTGCTTTTAGTCTTTTGTTTTAGGTCCAGCTCAACTCTTTCTTTCTTTTTCTTTCTTTCTTTCTTTCTTTCTTTCTTTCTTTCTTTCTTTCTTTCTTTCTTTCTTTCTTTCTTTCTTTCTTTCTTTCTTTCTTTCTTTCTTTCTTTCTTTCTTTCTTTCTTTCTTTCTTTCTTTCTTTCTTTCTTTCTTTCTTTCTTTCTTCCTTCCTTCCTTCCTTCCTTCCTTTCTTTCTTTCTTCCTTTCTTCCTTTCTTCCTTTCTTTCTTTCTTTCTTTCTTTCTTTCTTTCTTTCTTTCTTTCTTTCTTTCTTTCTTTCTTTCTTTCTTTCTTTCTTTCTTTCTTTCTTTCTTTCTTTCTTTCTTTCTTTCTTTCTTTCTTTCTTTCTTTCTTTCTTTCTTTCTTTCTTTCTTTCTTTCTTTCTTTCTTTTAAACATTTTAAAAAATTTATAAATATACCTAGTCAAACAATTCAGTGACTTGCCCAGGTCATACAGCTAGTAAGTATCTGAGGTCAGATTTGAACTCAGAAAGATGAGTCTTCCTGATTAGGAATCTATTCACTACCACCTAGCTTCCCCTAATTTATTTTTGATGTTGTACTTGTGAATCAATAATAATTTTTAATTTTCAGTATATTTATAATTCTAATAGAATAGATAGCATGTCACCATATTGCAAAAGTAACATCAGCCTCTTTGCCTTTATTGGTTTTTCATTGCCCCTTCAAGATAACCTGACAGATCAAGAATTCCTGAAAGAGAACTCGAATTTTCTATCATTTATGGTTTCTCCAAGGAGATTAATTTATAATGGGTGTCATGAAATGTCTTTCTGAAAGGTCATATGAACAACTCTCAAACTCTTAAAACTTATCTCTTCCATCACTTTTCTTGGTCCTCATCCTCCTTGACCTCTCTATAGCATTCAATACTATTAACCTTTCTGTCCTTCTTGAAACTCTCTCCTTGCCTGAAGTCTATGATACTGCATCAGACAGGGATGTAGGAAGAGAACCAGATCACTCCTTCCCTGGCTCCTTTGTTGGCTCCATTTCCCAATCTCATCTAGGAAACTTTTGAGTGTTCCCTAGTGCTTCTGATCTTCTGTTCTCTCTTCTTTGTCCTTTTCTCTGTATCTTGACATCCTACTCTTGGTCCAGTACAAATCTTTCTTCCTCCACATAGTCTTCCATAGCCATCCCACAAAATTGATTGTTTTTATTGGCCACATAGTACATAGGATCAGAGGCTCATAGGTTTAGAATTGGAAGGCATGTTAGTAGTTATCTAGTTCCATTCCCAAATTTTATATATGAAGAAACTAAGACTTAAGAAGATTAAATTATTCTCCCAAGATGATATAGGTAATAAATGGTAAAGCCAGCATTTGAACCCAAGTCCTCAGACTTCAAACCCAGTGCTCCTTTCATTGAACCATTCTGCCTCCCATTATCATGTTACCTTCTAGCCATTTTGTATACCTATCCAATCTCCCTTACTAGATTAAAAATTTTCTGAGGGCAGGAATTAGGTTTTCTTTTCTTTTCTTTTTTTTCTTTTCTATCAGCATTAGCACTCAGAATCAGTGTCTTGGACACAGTAGGCCTTTAAATGTTTGAGTGAATGACATGAAGTAAGGATTTATCCATAGTTTAGATTTTTCCATAGAGGTCATGTAGTCCAATTTTCTTGGGTCCAAGAGACCCCACAAATCCATCGAGACATCTCCCTCATTGATTGCAACTTAGTCTATTCCAGATTTTTAATTTGTACAGTTCTGTAGATCATCAGCACTTCAAAGGGCTAAGAAGGAGAGTATCAACTTTGGCCTAGTTTTTTCACTTAAGAAAAATAGCACCATGGTTTCTACTAATTCCTCAATGAATGGGAATAAAATACTATTAAGCTTTATGATTTCTCAGTGAAAGGAAGGAATTGACAGAGAGACCTTTGGCAAAACTGGAATGCAGAATCTTGGGTCTCCCACTTAGAGAGTGAAAATTAATGGCTTAGGAGAGTGTCTTGAGATAAACTCAGGTTCCCAAACATAATGTGGCAAGCAGCCCATCATCAACTTATTGGACAGAGAAAAAGACTTTAAAAAGGAACAATCCAGAGTCATATCCTCATACTTTTCATCTCTCCCCCAGGGATTCCTTAGGCAATTATTGTTCTGAAGCTCAGACTTTGCTGTGACATTTCTATGGGGTTATCAAAAATGTTTTATCCAAAGCCAATAAGAAGTTCTTAGTATTTGAGAATGAGCTGGAAAATAAACAAACAAGTCCCAAATCTCTGATCAGTTGCAAAAAAATAAAAGAGATTAGGCCTCTGAAACTGGAAAAGCAAATGAATACTGTAAAGTGATTGCTTCTTGGGAGCAATGTATGGAAAATTTTAATCATCAGCTACTTTTGGACCTCAGTGAACAGTAGAATATCTAATAGGATGCAGTCTAGTCAAGCATTTGGGGCTACAGTAAAAAAGGGCTTTTAGATCCTCTTGAAAATGACTTTGGGGCAGCTAGCATATGGGGGATTTGGAAAAAGGAAAAATATGGCAAGGTAAGAAAGTGCTTTGAGGATGTGAACATCTGCAAGTGGACAATTTCATTGCTAGTTAATGTCAGCCTGGTGTGTGTTATATAGGATATATAGAAGGGCCCCATACATTTTTTCTGATGTAACACAGGCACATATGAAAGAATGGGGAAGCTTCAAAAGGTGTCTTCAAGGAGAGCGGGGTACTTCTTTATGATGCTGAACATTTGACACCAAACCATTTGTAAAAATGGAGATTTGAACCCCAGACTTCAATCCCCACAAGTCCTTGGCACTTCCCAGAATGCCCTATAATCTCACCTGAGATACCCACCTTGGACGAGAACAAAATGGATATTTAAACTGACTGTACTACTTACTTGGTCTCTCTGCTTCCACTTCTAAGCACACATGTCTCTCAAGATGTAGTAAGTGAAATTGAAAGGCCTTACCAGCCCTAGGCAGTTCTTATTTTGTATTTTTTTATTTCCTTGATTTCTAATAATCTTTAATAAACCTCTAAAAATATAATACTTTTAGTAGAGAAACTAATTTGGTGTATTCTGTGCTTGAGACTTCTGGCAGTTTGTAGCACAGCCCAGTGCATGAGGCTCTTCCCAGGGGCACAGTAATAGTAATAGTAGTAATAATAATAATGATAATTCCTGGCATTTATATATATCATGTAAGGTTTGTGAAAGTACATTACTTTATTCAGTTGTCACGACAAATATTGAAAGTATTTTTTGTCTTCACTTTATTAGTGAGGAAAAATGGTTAGTTAAATGACACAGGTTCACATAGGTAATAAGAATCAGAGGCAGGATTTGAACTCAGGGATTGTTTTTTTTTCTTTTTTTTGTCTACTTAATGCCTAGAGCAATGCCCAGCACATAGTAGGTACCTAAAAATGCTTGTTGAATTGACTAATAAAAAGCATTTTGCAAATGATTTAACATCTCAGATAGGCTCATGTATTTTTTTTTAGCTGTAGAACTATTCAGAGGTCTTAAATGGCACAAAATACCCACCTGCCACCCTGCAACAGAGAATTTCAATTGAATTTCAGGCACATTCATCTGAGTTATATTTTGCACTGAATTGGCTCTATCTGCATCTAATTCTTATTCTACACATATACAGAATTACTTAGCAGCTTTGTTTCTCTAGGTAAACCTACCTTTGTCACTACCAATAGGGAAAAACCTCAGAGTCAAGTTCATTAGTATATTTATAGGAACCTTTAAAATTCTAATATCTTAGTCCGCTTGGAGGAACAGGTGGAGCCAATATTAGTTCATTTCCTTAACAATAATTACATTGATTACAAACATAATACTGTTCCCATTTCGACTTAGAGGCACTTGGTGGTCAATTTAGTCCCATGGTGGCAGAGGGGGCTACTGGGAAACCAGTGGTGGATATGCAGTTACATTGGGAATACTGAACACCTTAATTTTAAATTGAAGCAAGGGAAAGAAAGCCTTCTAGACAGTAGCAAATCCTAATTCCCTCCCAAATAAGCAAAGCATCACTGAGCAGAAGGAAAGGAGGCTCTCTTTTTCTGTAGGATACTTCCAACCATTGCTTTGGAATGACAGGCTTGACTCTGTGCAGGATTTATTCTAAACTGCAAAGAGAAAGGAATAAACTGATTTGCAAACTCTCAAATTCATTCAGCTGGGAGATGAGTCCTGCTTTCCATGGCATTGCCTACCTTGGCTCACAAATGGTCTCTGTGTTTTCTATACATCAATTCATCCAGGAATTTTTATTTCATCAGGATGGGTACTTCCTTTGATGCAGATGAAAAACCTTCCACTCCTGGGTTAGCAGTCTTCATGAATTATGATGGCTGAAGAGATTCATCTCCCTGTGCACAATCTGGCTACCAGCCTCTCCAAACTTAATTAGGCTAGTCCTTGAACAGCAGGCAAACAATCAGTTGCCAGGCCTGTTCCCAAAGCCCTTCTAGCCAGAGTTGTGGGATAGCCCTCAAGAACCCAGGGTTAACTTTGTGTCACAGTGAGTCATCAGAGTTGGGTTTTAATGCTGTAGCAATAACAATTTACATATTTTGACATTCAAGGCTTTTCACTGTCTGGCTTCCATTTACTTTTTTCCAGCTGGCTTTTATATTATTCTCTATCATATATACTATGTTTCACTCAAATCTGGCTATTCATTAGACCTCAAGTGTGATTTATAATTTTCTGCTTCCGTGTTTTTCTTCAAGCCAAAATTCTGACCACCTTCTGCCCCCAAATGACTACTTCATAAAATTAAACATCTATAAGGCTTAATACAAATGCCTCCTTCAGGGAGGCTTTTCTGATCTTGTCCAGTGATAGGGATCTTTCCCTTATCTGACCTCAGAGCATTCTTTCCTTCTCTTAGTTACTTATTCCAATTTGTATTATATATGTATATGTGACCCGAGCCAAATCACTTCTCTCAACGTTTTAGGTGACTCTCTAAAACTATAAATTGCAGAGAACCTACTGACCTAAATTAGTAAGAGTTTCTTCATCTGGGGTTAGGGAAATGACAGGTACAGTTCCTCTCCCCAATTTATTTGTAGCAGCAATAGTGGTGGCGATTAAGATTTGTTCCACCACTTCTGTTTTTCCCTTACTTGAGAACTTATTTCCAGCTCAGATAGGTTTTCTTCTTAGTCAAGGAGATTCTCCCTTCCTTTCTTCCTCTTCAACTAGTCCCATTCATTAGTTTCTTTAAATTTTATTTTTGTTCCCCTTTCCATAAAGGGTTTCTTTAATTTCCTTCATTATCCATTCTCTCTGTCTACTCTAGACTCTCATTCTCTGATTCTTGATGCTTATAATTATCTAATCTTTCTCTATTCACTGTATTCCCTCCAGAACCAAAACTTCTGAGGTATCCATTCTGGACTTTCCCCTTAAGAACTTTCTGTAATTGCTCTGTAGAGCTTGCATGGAGGATTTCTCTTTTGCATTATGCCTCACTTCCAGAACAAGGTCAATTATGGTGGCTTATTAGTGAGAGGACACTATCTTATGGTAGGATCCCTACTCCCAAGTCCTGATTGTGCTGCCCATCTACACATTCCTTATGGTTACCTTCTTTTCCCCATTTACCTCAAAATCTCCTCCCTGAGTCCAAGTCCTCCTACTTTTCTAGGTTCCAGCTGCCTCCAGTAAATCCAATTCTCTACATTCTGGATAGTATGAGTGCTCATTTCAGTTCTCTAATTCCCAGTACAAGGTCCCTATCTCCCTTCATAGACATCTTTCTTCATCCATAGGAACATTTATCAGCAAAATCCCCTTTCACAACCAAAGCAAGATCTCCCTACTTCTCTTTTGAAGTTCTCTGCCTCTCCTCACCCAAAGCACTGTAGTCTTTTCTCTTCCCGAAACTATAGGAATCATCCTGCCCTCATTGCTAGTCTCTGATTTTGACCTGGGCACATCACATATTTCTCTCTATTCCCTGGCTCCCTTCCCTGACATTTATGCACCCTCCTATTTTACAATGTAGTCCTTCAAAAACCACTGATTCACTGTAGACAAGGTATTGCCAGATTTTGTTCATAATGCCCCAGGTCCTCATCTGTCTTGTTACCTCCATGGGAATTCTACCTTTACTCCTGCCTTCTAGTGTATCTTTAGAAAGAAGTCTCTTGTCTTGATTTGCTATTGCTCTCCTTATCTGATGCATTTGTTTACCTCTACTTCATTTTTGCCAGCTGGAGTATACAAGAAGCAAACAATCTCTTTAGGTCTAGTTTTCTTTATAAAAAGGTTTCTAATACCTTTTTAATATTGAATGCTATTCTTTTTTCATTTATGTTAAGATTTGTAGAGTAGGTCGCCTAGGGGTATATCCTGAGCTCCATTATTCTTTTGAACAAATTATTACATTCTCTCTTTCTGAGTACCCAACGAGTACCAAATAGTCTTATGTGACCTGAATTTCCCTTTATTTGCATGTGAAGGTCTTTCTTCTGATTACATGCAAAACTTGTTTTTGAACTGAATTGACTTACTAATAAATTTAACCACTATGAGTGTGCAGTTTGTTTTTTTTTCCTGGAAGAAATCTTCGAACTCTTTCATTTGATATTTCATTTTCCATTTTCAGATTTTTTTTGGTAATTCTTTTATATTATTTCTCATATTATGGTATCCAGTTATTTTGTCATATTCTTTTGGGAGGCCCATGATTCTTAGATTGTTTATATGCATCCTGTCTTGGAGATCAGTAAATTTTGCTTGCGTAGCAAGCCCATTTTCTTTTAATGTTATTGTTTTCTGCTTATCTTTTTCTAGATTGTCCTTTATTTTTGTATATTTATGTCCCCAGTCTATTGTTCTGTTTTTTCTTTCTTTGGTGAGACTTGCCATGACAGATTTGAATTTTTATATTCAGTCCATTATTGTTGGTGTATGGCTGATAAATTCTCTTATCTTAATTCTCATTTCTCTTTTAAACCTTTCAGGAACAGCATATTATAGTTCTATGTTTTCTTCAACTTCTACAGGATCCACTGTCTTATCAAGTATCATATAATTTTTCTTTATTTTCAGTATTTATTCATAGACTCTGAGCTTATTTACTAGATCTGGAAGCCATATTTCCGTTTTCTCTCTTGATTTATCTGTTTATGTTCAAGATTTTTGAGTTTTCTTCCTGAGATCTTTGATAATTTCAGCCCATTGTCCCCTTTACTCACTTTCTGATTCCTTCTCATCTGATGATGGTTCCCCTGGGGGCTGAATTTTAAAACATTTTATCTTCCTCCTTATCTGAGTCTAATTTATTAAAAAAATTTCTTGCAGCCAATATCAGATGTGGGGCTATTTATTTTTTTTTTCTCCCTTACTCTTGAATACTGAGAACTTCTCATTGGCTTTGAATATGACATTTCTTTCTTTCTTTTTTTTTTAACCCTTACCTTACCTTCCATCTTGGAATCAATACCGTGTATTGTGATACTATAATACTGATATTGTGTAGAGTGATAAGGGCTAGGCAAATGGGGGTTAAGTGACTTGCCCAGGGTCACACAGCTGGGAAATATATGAGGCCAAATTTGAAACTAGAACCTCTCACTAGGCCTGGCTTTCAATCCACTGAGCTATCCAGATGCCCCCTCTTTTTTTTTTTTTAAACCCTGAACTTCCATCTTAGAATCAATATTATTTATTGGTTCTAAGGCAGAAGAATGGTATGGGTTAGTGTGAATTTTAAAACTACTCCACCCTACTCAGGCCATACTTTAGAAGATCTGATTTAGCTATTTTCTGATTAGTAACAACAGAGATACTTGGTTTAACAGAATCAAGTCTTGGGAACTATACATTTCTCCACCCTACTCAGTTTAACAAGGTCAGGAATGTCTGCACCATACTCAAAGGTTTAATTATCTGAAGAAATGGCCTTCAACAGACATGGGCAGAAAAAGCAGACAGACCCCTGGGCTGTTCTAAGTCAAGCTAAGTGATCATTAGTACAGATGAGACATCTTGGTGTGGTGGCAGCTATTTGTCTGGGTTTGGCGGTGAGTTTGCCCTTGAGCTGATTCAGGCTCAGGCATCTTGGCTGAGCCCTTTTGGAGTTCAGGCTGATTCCTTCCTCCTTCATACTCCAAAACCTTACTTTCTAGATCCCATAATCTTTCTGCCCAATACAAGCCAGGCGGGAGAAATCCTTTACACTTTTCCTTCTTCCTTCTTCTTAATTTCTTTCCACTATATCGATTAAATCACCATAAATTTCCAGCTGACTTGGTTACATATTTTTAAATATATTTGGGATATCCAATGCGACCAAATAATTAACATAGTTTAGGTAACAACGCTAAATTATCCTTTACATTAGACAATAGGAGTCAAGTGACTCACCCAGGGTAACCCAGGTAGAAAGTGCTTGCGGCCAGATTTGAGCCCAGGACCTCCCATCTCTAGACTTTCCTCTCAATCCACTCAGTTACCTAGATGCACCACCACTCTCTACTGAGGCATTTAGCTGCCCCTGAAAAGTACTATTATTATTCCCATTTTATAGATGAGGTTGAGGCAGATTAAGTCATTTCCTGAGGTTGTAAGGTGGCAGAGTGGATAGATTGCTGAGATGAGGTTGAGGCAGATTAAGTCATTTCCTGAGGTTGTAAGGTGGCAGAGTGGATAGATTGCTGAACTTGAAGTCAGGAAGACATCTTCCTGAGTTAAAAATCTGATCTCAGACACTTATTAACTGTGTAACCTGGTCAAGTCATTTTACTCTGCCTCAATTTCCTTATCTGTAAAATAAACTGGAGAAGGAAATGACAGACTACTCTAGCATCTTTGACAAATGAGGTCATGGAGAATCAGACACAAATGAAATGACTGAGTAAACAACAACAACAAAAGGGGAGACCCAGGATTCCACATCCCAGTTTTGCCAAAGGTCTCAGTCAGTTCCTTCCTTCCACTCAAGAATCACAAAGAAGAAGAGTCTATTTCCCAGGGGGCAGCTGGGTGGCTCAGTGGATTAAGAGTCAGGCCTAGAGATGGGAGGTCCTAGGTTCAAATCTGTCCTCAGATACTTTCCAGCTGTGTGACCCTGGGCAAGTCACTTAACCCCCATTGCCTAGCCCTTACTGCTCTTCTGCCTTGGAGCCAATTCACAGTATTGACTACAAGATGGAAGGTAAGGGTTTACATAAAAAAAAAAAGAGTCTATTTCCCATTTATGGATGGGTTGGAAGAAACCATCAATCCATCTGCTGTTCTCCTTGGGCTGGATATTTGAAGGGTCAAGGTTTAATCTCTAACCTTTTCAACCTTGGGCTCAGTAAAGTGTTCCTTTGCACTTTTATCTGTATCCTTTAAGAAAGGGTAAGAAGCCTTACTCTGGAATTGGCAAGAAACTCTCTAGCTTAGAGAGCTTTGGCACTGAGTTTTGATCTACCTGACAGGAGGTAGGAAAGATATTGTGTTTCTTTTTTGAAAGCTCTCTCTAGTTGAGGGCTAAATTCCCTTGATGAAGGCTCTTACCCTAATTTTTGGTGATCATCCAATACATTTCCCAAATCTTCATCTCTGAAGGCTAGGTTGTAACTAGAAAGTGGATGTTTGCTTAACAGCTCTAGGGGGTCAGGGATTCCCAGTTAAAACAACAACAACCAAACTTTTAAGGTATTTCCTTCAGTTTATACAAATCAATATTTGGGGGAAAAGGGCTGAAGTAGTCTTTGCATTAGGAGCAGGTTCATTGCCCTACTGACCTTTTCACATGCAACTAAGCTTCTGAGCACCTTATATCTCCTACAAGGTGTGGAATGCTTTATACACCTGAAAAGGCTTTGTCATACATCCCATATTCTCTATATTTTCACTTTTGTAAAGATAATTTTAGCGTTGTGACTTAAAATCTAAATTTAATTGGTCACCAGGGAAAATCCCAAATAATAAAATACCTAAGTCAGCTGGAAATTTATGGTGATTTAACTGATATAGTGGAAAGAAACTAAGAAGAAGGGAGAAGGAAAGGGTGAAGGATTTCTCCTGCCTGGCTGGAAGATTTGGGGATCTAGAAAGTAAGGTTTTTGGAGTATGAAGGAGGAAGGAATCAGCTGAATCAGCTCAAGGGCAAACTCACCGCCAAACCCAGACAAATAGCTGCCACCACACCAAGATGTCGGAACGTTTAGCACGCTGCCAGCCAGAGTCGCCAGTCTGGGGAAAGAGGGATAGAGAGGAAGTGACATGCCTTATATAGATGGTTTTATGTCACTTTCCTACGTCTCATCTGTACCAATGATGACTTAGCTTGACTTAGGACAGCCCAGGGGTCTGTCCACTGTTTCTGATTTGTCATTTGCTAGCACATGCCCATGTAATGTGGGTGTGCACATTCTTGGGTGCTAGACCAAGCAATATGGAGAGAATCTAAAAATCACAATCCCCCCTAATGATGATTGGGGGACTAGTCTCCCCAACTAATCACTAAACATAAGCATCCTGCACCCCAAAAATTTCTAACTGCAGGTGTATACAAAATTTTACCCTCTAAGAGGAAAACTACAATAGTTAGAGATAAGGGGGAAATAGAAGAGAGACAGCAAAACCAATGATTTTGCTGGGTGCATTGACAAAAGCCAATTAGGGGGCTTTGGCATAAGAGTGTACATTCAAAATAAATGTTCAATCAACCTTCAGTTCAATCAACCACACCCCAAGGTTCATCCTGGATCTTCCTGTATTGTAAGGGTTTAGGTATCTTTCTGCAAACAGTTCATTCTCTGGATTTAGGAGTTAGCAAGCTTCTCCTCTGAAGATCTTTCTTGAACCAAAATTTAAATCTTGGATTTATGAAAATACACCTTCTGACCTTCAACTTTGATGAGGTCTAGGGCAGAAGTGTCAACCATACCTATAACGCTTCTGAGTGAGGCCTAAATCAGATTAAGCTGTAATTTGGAAATTTTTAATAAAATAAATAGAAATACAATAGAACATAGATAATGTGATATGTGATCTTTCTAAGTCAATATGTGACCTGTAGGGATCTTTATATATGGCTTCTTTTAAGTTTGATAGCATTGGTTGATGTCTATATCTGATACCATACTCAGAAAGAGGTCTGAGGGAGCCAAATAACAGCAGGACTATCACCTTTTTCATTTTGAACATTATGTTTCTCTTAAGGTGCAGAGAGTGTTCAGGGAGGACCAGCCCCTCTGGTGGGAGGGCTTGCTGAGACACCATCTTTTGTGCCTACCTTTCCCCCAACTCCCCGCTGTGGCTCTAAAGCACTGCAGCATGGGTAGCAGCCACACTCCAGTAAAACTATTTCAGCAGATGGGCTCACCCAGGCTGAGGGTACCTGAGAGCCCTCCAACTCATCAGTGATCTAGAGACACGTTCACTCTTTGACTATGAAGTCTTCCCCTGACAGAATGGGTAGATGGGAACAATTTGTTCCATTGGCCATGGAGGTGGCTGAAGCTGGTACTATGGAGTGCCTAGAGCTTGGTCGGACATCTAAGATGCCAAGAATAGCCACTACATCCTGGGTCAGTGCCAGTTGTCCTGAATTTTTTCTTGTCTCCAGATTTGGATGGTTCTTGAAGAGAGAGTGAGACTGATGACTTTGTGCAGCTTTGATCCACTTAAATCCAGTTCAGACCTAAGGAAAGATATTATGGGCCCTCTTCAAAAACAAAGAACAAAATCTTGTCTCAGACACTTTCTAGCTGTGTGACCCTGGGCAGGTCACTTAACCCCCATTGTCTAGCCCTTATCACTCTTCTGCCTTGGAAACAATACGCAGTATTGATTCCAAGAGGTAAGGTAAGGATTAAAAAAACAACAAATGCAAACTAAGATTGCATTAATTTTTGGTTGATGTGTCACAGTGTTAGCTCATATTGGATTTACAGATGGTCAGATCTCTTTGATAGAAACGGTAACTTGCCTCTCTGATCCTGTACTCATGCAATTGATTTTTTGAACCCAAGTTTAGGTCAGTGACAGGTGTGTCCTGAACAGTTCTTTCTGCACATTTGCCTATTCTTTTTTGGAGTGACTGTGCCAGGGGGTGAGGGATCTCAGCAGTCAGTGGTTGCAGGACCCTTACCATGCTTACTAGAACTACTTACTAAATGCTTGTGAATTTCTTCCACAGGGGATGCTGGAGAAAAGGGAGAGAAAGGGTCCCCAGGCCGGCCTGGGAGAGTTGGTCCTTCAGGAGAAAAAGGTAAGGTCCAGATATTTAGACACTTCAGTTTAGCATTCAATTCTTAAGGTAGTGGGGAGGGGGAGAGTGGGGGAAATCAAAGTGGCAAGGGAAGGGAAGGGAGGAGAATGGAAAATAAGTTCTCACAGACTTGGATAGCTTAAATATATATATATATATATCTACATATTTATAGATATAGGTAAAATATAGATATAGATAAAACATATCTATATATAATTATCCATGTTATTGTACTTCACATTACGCATCCTATCCTTTTTGAACTGGCAGGGGCTGCAGAGATATCTAATCTATGCTTATTTTATAGAGGAGAAAATTGAGGACATAACACTACCTACTGCTCTCACTTAATGGCAACTGATAATAGAACTAGAACCCAGACCCATAACTCCCAATCCAGTGCTATACCATCCTGAACTCTTCAAATTCTCCTTCAAGACAAACTTTTAGGAAGCTCTGATATCTTGGAAGACAATTAAAAGAGAGGTAGAAATACTATACATTTCCAGCTTTTCTGTCCTGCTGAAACCTCCTTCCTTAGTTTATCATACCTCCCCTACTTTGCCTCTCTCCTTCCCCTTAGCTTCCATCTTATCAAATACTTTTCTATGGGTCAATCTGGACAATCAGTGATTTATTCAGGGTTTAGTATGCTCCCTGGCACATCATGGGTGCTTTGAAAATATAAAGTTATCTAAAAAACCAGAACTTTCCCTTATATGGAAATGTAAGGATCTGTACTGTCCAAGTGTTTATACCACCCAGGAGTGTATGTACAGTACTGTTTATTCGGTACTTCAAAAGTTCTGTAATTTCATGGGTAAAGGTATTATCTCCACTGGCCCAGATTGCAGTATTTGTTGGAGGATTAATGAGTTGCTGTGGCCAAAAAATTTATTACCTGATGGTCAACTCCTCTGACAATAAACTCTTCTGCATAGGTAGGCCTAATAAAGCTGTTGGGGTTAGTGCAGATTTCCACAGGGGGAAGGAGGTCAAGGGTTTGCTGACTCTGGTGCAGGTCTTTCTGTGGGAAGAAGATATTGTGGGAAGGGCAACATTATGCATATGTGACATAGGATAATAAAATCATAGATCTAGAAGAGACTTTAGATACCATATAATCCAACCATTTCATTTTACAGGTGAATAAACTGAGACCAGAGAAGTGAAGGGACTTGTCTCAGGTCACACAGATTCTTTGGTGATATTATCTGAAAGCTCCTAAAATGCCTTTCTACCCACAGAATCTCAGATTTGGAAGGAACTTCAGAGGATATTTGTCCAACGCATACCTGAACAGGATTTTATTTTAGAGCATAACATTTTTGAGGAAGTGGCTGTCCAGTTTCTGTTTGAAATTAGCAAGGTACAGCGGAAAGACTACTGGTTCTAAAGTCAGAGGAGCTGGGTTCAAACCTTGCCTATGATACTTAATACTTATGTGACCTTGGGCAAGTCACAACTTTGGGCTTCAATTTTCTTTACTGTAAAATAAAGGAATTGAACTCAGTGGCTTTTGACATCCTCTTGTACTCTAGAGCTCTGATCCTATGACCTTTAGTGAAGGTGAATTTGTTCCCTATGGAGAAAATCCATTTTAACTTTGACAAACTCTAGGTATTTCTTTATTCCTTTGTTTCTTTCTTTCCCCTTACCTTCTGTTTTAGAATCAATATTATGTATTTGTTCTAAGGAAGAAGAACAGTAAGGGCTAGGCAATGGGGATTAAATGACTTGCCTAAGGTCACACAGCTAGGAAGTAACTGAGATTTGATTTGAAGCCAGGACATTCCATCTCCAGGTCTGGCTCTCTATCAGCTGAGCCATCTAGCTTCTGCTATTTTATATATTTCTTAACTTCCAGTCTGTATCTACCTTCCTGTGACATTTACTAATCCATTCATTCATTCATTCATTCATTCATTCAGCATCCTTTTATGGAGAACCAGTCTAGGTAGAGTACTGCTCTAGCCAATGACAAAGACAAGAGTTTTAACTAAAACATGGTCTTTACTTGCATGGATCTTACATTTTAGCAGGAAGATGAAATGCAAACAGATAACTAAGACACTCTAGAAAATGATCAGTGTATTAATAATGATAATGATAGCTAATATTTATACAGGACTTACTTAGTGTCAGCACTGTTGTTAAGCACCTTATCCTTATCATTATTTCATTGTATTCTCATGACAGCCTTGAGAGGGAGGGGCTATAATTATCCCCTTTTTATAGATAAGAAAACTGAGGCAAACAGATTAATTGATTTGCCCAAGGTCACATGGCTAGTAAATGTCTGAGCTGGATTTGAATTCTGATCTTCTTGACTCTAGACCTAGTGTTCTACTCATTGCACCACTTAGCAACCCCAGCACATCTAACTGCATTAGAGAGTTGAAAAAACAGTGTTTTATAAGCACCTGAGTGAATCAGGGAAAAGTTATTGGAAGGTCAGGTAAGGAAGGAGAAGAAGAGCATTCCTAGCACAAAATAGGTAAAAGCATGGAAATGTGAGAAGCCTTAGAGTGTTGGAAGTGAACTGAGATGGCAAAGTAATTCAGTTTTGACAGGGACATAGAGTATGTGGAGGGAAATAAAGTGACAAAGCTGTAAAATTAGGGTGACACCCTATTTTGGAAGGTCATGTGTGCTGCGCTTTGTAGAGACTTAATTCAAGAGGCAGTAGGGAGCTCCTGAAGGTTTTTAGATAAAGAAATAATAGGAGCAAAAGATTAATTTGGTAGTGATGTATGGGAGAAGAAAATAGAAAAAGGGAAATCAGTAAGGAAATTATTGTAATAGTCCAGGAAGGACCTAAAGTACTGGCAGGATGAATGCTAAGGAGGGGGGACAGGTACAGTGGGAACCAACAGGAAGAAAATCAAGTGGATGTTTAGAAAAAAAGGAGGAGAAGCCAAAGATGATTGAGGTTTGGACTGTATATACCATTACTGAAGACAGAAGTTTTGGGAGGAGGGAGAGGGAAGATTATGATTTCAGTTTTGATGATACATATCAAGTAGAGAAATCCAACAGAAGGATAAGTACTGAGAAAATGTCTTTTGATTAGGAGGTCAACATTGACCTTGAAACAGTTTCTATTAAAAGTGGGGGGGAACCAGTTTTTAAGGGATTGAGGAGTAGATGATGAGGACATTGTGAACCGAGAAAATAGAAACCATTTTCTAGGAGTATGGCAGGACAGGGAAGAAAAGGATGGCAATTTGAGACTTTTTATTTTTTATTTTTAGGTTAGGGGAACTATAGCATAGTTGTGGTTGAAAATGACAGTCAATGAAGAAGGAGAGACTTAAGATTTAAGGGAAATGGAAATAATTGATAGAGCAAAGTCCTAGGGTAAGAGAATAGATTGGTAGCCAAGGAAAAAGATTTGGTGATAAGGAGAGGGGACATATCTTCAAAGATAAGTAAAAGGAATGGAAGACAGTAAAGAAAACATTTTGAAGTGGATGGTAGGGAATCAGCCAGTTTGGCTGGAATTTAGAGTCTATGAAAAGCACTAGAAAGTGAAAGTAGTAATAATAAAAATGAACCTTTATAGAGTTCTTTTTTAAGACTTGCAAAACATATTTTATTTGATCTTCACAACAATTCTAGGTGTTATTAAAATATCCATTTTTACAGAGGAAGAAGTTGAGTCTGAGAGAGATGAAGTGACTTGCCCAGGATCACAATTCAATTTGAGGGAAGATTTGAACTCAGGTCATCTTGACTCCAAATCCAATACTCTGTCCATGAGGCTGAGTTGGTCAGGCTGGAAAAGTGTTTCTGAAATGCCTTAAACACCAGGCTAAAGAGTATGTGCTTTATCCTAAAAGTACTAGAGAGCTACTGAAGGTTTCTAGGTAGAGGAGAGGCATGGCTTATGAAGATTATTTTAGTAGATTTAACAATAGCTAGCATATAACACTGTAAGTTTTGCAGAGTCCTTTACAAACATTATCTAATTTGACTTTCACTACAACTCTGAGCTGGGTGCTAGTTTCCACATTTTACAGATGAGGAAACTGAGGCAGATGGAAGTTGTGATTTGTTCATGGTTACACAGCTGGGAAGTACCTGAGACTAGATTTAAGTTCAGCTCTTCCTGACTGTACTCAATCCATTGTGACATCTAGCTGCCTATAAGGAGCATGGATTTAAGAGAGAACAATTAGAAGGCCATTTGAGTTAAGCAGGTTAAAGGGTCTAATGTGGGGGTAGTTAGGTGGTGCAGTTCATAAAGTACTGAGCCTGGAATCAGAACACCCAGAGTTCAAATCTGGTCTCAGATACATCCTAGCTGTGTGATCCTGGGCAAGGCACTTAATCTCTACCTGCCTTAGTTTCCTCAACTATAAAGTAAGGATATTAATAGCACCTATCTTGTGGGTAGGTAGAGGGCCAGGCCAGGAGTCAGGCAAACTCATCTTCCTGAGTTCAAATCTGGCCTCAGATACTTAATTAGCTGTGTGACCCTGGCCAAGCCACTTTACCTTGTTTGCCTCCATTTCTTCATCTGTAAAATGAGGGGGAGAAAGAAATGGCAACCATTCCAGTATCTTTGCCAAGAAAATCCCAAATAGGGTCACAAAGAGTCAGACATGACTGAAAAAACAAAAAAAAATTCTAAAAGCCTAAAATGGGGGTAGAGGCATCAAAGTGGAGAGGAGGGGGCAGATATGAGTAAATTTGTGGAGGTGGAATTGACAATACTTGGCAACTAACTAGATATGGAGGGCAAAGTTTCAAGTCTGAGTAACTGAGGGAGGATGCTGGTTGCCATCCACCAATGCAAGGAAATAGAGAGGAGGGGCAGATTTTAGGCAGGAAGATGAGTTCTATCTTGGACATATTGAGTTAGAGGTGCCGGCAGGACCTCCAGATGGAGATGTCTAGCAGGCAGCTGGAGATGCAGATAATACTTGTCTGATCTTCCTCACAGGTTTTTTTAAAAGATTAAAATAAGATAATAGAGACAGAGATGGAAGCACGTTGCAAAGTTAAAAGTGTTATAAAGATTTGAGGTGGTATTATCATATTTATTATAAAGAACTCACATTGGTGTGCTTTGCCTAATATGCAGGTTGTTTCTCCATTTCCTCTTAGGAACTATTTCATAGGCTAGCCTTGGGAAGCTATTTTCCTTCCATTCCAGATGGTTCTTAGTTCATTTTCTTAATTTCATTTCATTGAAAGTGGTTACGAAGCTGTGATCATAGAAGAACATAAAATGAATCAGAGAATGTTAGAGCTCAATAGGACCTTAGAGATTATTTAGTTGAACTTCTTCCTTTTATAAATGAGGAAACTAAGATCCAAGTGACCTGTCTAAGTATTGATCTGAACCAAAATTGGAACTCATTTCCTTGGATTCCAAATCTAGCATATTTTCTACAAACTATGCTGCAGGTATCAGATGTTACTATTTAATGATTCTGATTTGACCTTGACATTCCTGTTCTTGCTCTCTGAGTCATCATAACTGACTGAACCAACAAGAAATAACTTTGATGAACAAGAAAACATTCTGTAAGCTATAAGGAACAATATAAAGATTTCTAAGCACATTAGGAAGATTGTAGCTGGGCTCTGAATACCTGTTAAATGTATCTATTATTATGGTCTGACATTCTTACTTTAAAATGTGAGCTGCTTTGATTCTGTATTCCAGCTACATGATAGTAGATGATGACTAGAGTATCAGGGTTATTCTGACTGCAAAATAACAGACCAGGTTTTTGAGAGATTTCTTTCTATGAAAACTTTATTATCATGAATAATCACAGTGATCAATATCTACCATTTTTAGATATTTTGAGGTTTCTGAAGTGTTCTCATAACAATCTCATTTGTATTGTCCTTATTTCACAGATTATAACATTGAGGCACAGAGAAAAGGAGACATGCCTAAGGTCACACTTAGCCACGGCCCCATTGTCTGTATGGATTAGAGCTGGGATACAAATTAATGTTTCCTGCTGCCATGTTTACTGATCTTTCCAAAATTCCACATTGTTTTGACTTTAACAAAAGAATTGGCCACCTGTAGATAGAGGACCTCTGAACATCCCTTTCAGACCTCTAGTTCTATGACCATCTCCTGATGACTAACTTCTGGTCATATAAGATCTTAGCATGACTATAAAATAGGGTTAACATTTCATATCCTATCTACCTGCCTACCTCACAAGGTTGTTCTGAGGATCCAGTGAGATAATATATGCATGAAAGTCCTTTGTAAACCACAGAATGCTATACAAATACAGGCGATGTTCCTTATTTCCCCACCTAACCTTGTTTAAAACTTTTGGATATCTGAGTGAGAAGGCTAAATTGATTTCTGATCTGGTCAATGGGAAAAGTAGGAATGATGGGGACCAATTTTTTATCCTTGTTTGTCCCTTTGCACCACAGGCAATTTTAGCTCATTGAGTCTTTCTTTGGGTCAATCAGTCGATAGCAAACATTTACTAAGCACTTTCTATGTTCCAGGCTCTCTGCAAAGGGCTGGGAATATAAAGAAAGAATGTTACAGATGGCTGTGGCTGTTTTCCTTAGCCAAGGTGCTGACTGAACTAGCTATATATTAGCCACTCTGCACTGCCCCCCCCTGCTGGCCATGGTGCTGAAAATGGTAAATTTTAGTGACCTGACAAAACCAGGGGTCTTGAATCTCTGTCATTTTCCCCACCAGAGTGCTTCATATCAGGTTTTTCCCTAATAGTGTCCTAATTAGCCCTGTAGATTTCACCTTTCCTGTCAACCAAGATTTGCAATGATTCTCCCTCTTGATTGTTGAATAAATGATAGTCTACAGCAGGGCAGCACTGCAAGTACAAAAGGGGAGTTACTCTTTCTTCCCCTGCTTCCATCACTCATATCTAAAGTATCATCTGCAGCTGGAGACTAAGGTCTGCCTCCTGAGTGAAGGATGCAAACTCATAGGAAATGACTATGAATTACTATGAGTGTTGCTTTTCCAGGTTTCCAAGTCCTTGTATTTTCATCAAAACCCCTGCTGTGCCCTCCACTTCATTTATGAAAAGGTAGCCAGCTGCATTGCCTTATTTCCTTCTCATAGCAAAACACCTGAGAGAGAAGTTCAGAAGGCAAAAAAAATGAAAAACACAAAACAAAAATGTTTCCTGTCTGCCTTCTCCCTTCTTTGTGTCTGTCAGTGCTGTTTTTAGAGTGGGGAAAAGAAGGGCCACATTTCAGTCCTACTTACTAGAAGCAAAGCACCTGCTGAGTTCCAGGCCTTGAAGTTGGTCTGAATTTAATTCTTTTTTGATTTGTGACAACTCATCTCTAGGCAGATGGAAGTTTTTCTATGGCATAAGTCCAGTCCTTCACTAAACCCTTTCAGATAGAGGTGACCCTGGGTTCTTGAAGGCTCTGCCAGCAAAACTCAATCTCTAGAAAGTCCTGCCAAATTGGAAAGGCTTCAAGTGTGGGCTTGTTGAAAGGCTGTATCTGTGGTCTGAGGACTAGCCTATCTAAATCCAAGAGGATCATTACCAGGCTGGTCAAAAAGCCATGATTTTTTTTTTTTTTTGGCGGAGAAAACTCCTGAAGACTGCTTACCAAAGAAATAGAGAAATTATGATCTCTGTCAAAGGAGGAAGTAGCATTGAGATAAGTATAAATATCCTGTGAAATCACAAAATAATGCTTCTTCCCCTATTCTTCCACTCCCAAACAAACCAACCCAGGCCCTGGGAAAAGGTATATTTGGTTAGAAGTTAACATTTTGAAACAAAAGAAGCCAAATTTGGTTCCTTTTACTCAGTCAACAAGCTTATGCTTACTATCAACAATGATTACTGGGTGCCAGCATTATAGAACTGGACTGGGAGGTGAAATATTAGAGATATTGACAACCTTGAATGTCCTATTGAAGTGGAGAAACAACAGAACCGAGTACTCAGTTCACAATAATTTGGGGGAAGAGGGAAGGACCAAATTTGTGGATAAATTGGTAGGAATATCTCAGTGGGAAAGTTCTCTTCATGTAAGCATATCTGTAACTGTTCTGCAGAGTGAAATAGATAAAGTGCCTGGCCTGAGGTCTTTTTGAACTGGCCTTAGATACTTGCTAGCTAAGTGACTCTTGGACCCATCAATTAATTGGGTTTCTCTCAGATTCCTCATCTATAAAATGAGTTGGAGAAGGAAACAGCAAACTATTCCAGTATCATGGCCATGAAAACCCCAAATAGGGTAATAGTTAGTTGGAACCAACTGAACAACAACAACAAACTACTCTGCAACACCATGTCTTAGAGTTGCCAGAGGGCAACAGTTAAGCCTAGTCTGAGGATTCAACTTGAGACATGAATTTACTGACTCTAAGACCAGTTCTTTAGTCATTATGCTAAGGTTCTCTCTCTAGTAAGCAAGAGTAGAAAATAAAAAATAGGAAACTACTAGTTGACAGTCTTGGGTGAGCTTCATTTTCTAACTTGCCTGCTTCCCATTCCCTTTCCCCCAGGTCCACTTTGTGGTGGATTCATCTGAAGGATCACTTGGTTGTCTTGGTGTTTCAGTCTCCCTGAGGGAAGGAAGCATCCCACCTCCCTTATCTCCTGCCTAATGGAAGTACACATGGTATTGTTTACTCTGACATAGTTTGTAGTACTTGCCATGGGAACAAAATTACCTAGTTAAGTTTTTGCCTTCATTTCAATCAAGCAATCAAGCAAACATTTTCCTAGGTATTTTGGGAAGATCAAAAATGGCACTGCATTTTTAGCTTTACAAAAGAAAGAAGTATCCACTCTAAGGTCATATTAGGAAATACTGTCACATCGAATAAGTCCTTCAAGCCATGGTTTAGAGCAGAAAAGGAACTTTTATGGAAATAAGGGGGAGAGGGAATCTTTTAAATTCATTATAAGAGTGAAATTTGAAATGCTGATGAGGGCAATAACACATTGTAATCTGACCCAAAGGAACTTAAGGTGTTGTGGAAAATGTCCTGCAGTTACTAATAGAAGACCCAAGTTTCCCTCCTTGATTCTCCTTTGTCTTCCCACAACTTTTTTGAAGCCTGATAAACCTGGAAACCCCTTCTTCCATCTATATATTAATCTTCCTTTACTAAACTAGCTGAGAATTTCCCTTTTTTTGGGGGGGGGTCTCTTGGCAGTATTGCTTTCTCCCTAAACCTCCAAATAATCAACCATGTTTAGAGGCCTGTAAGTCCTAGAGATCTTTTTTCTTAAGGATTTCTTAGCCTTACTTACTTATCTTCCAAGAATTAATCTCTTCTCTTTCAGATTCTGAAGCAAAAGTAATTATAGTTTATAGAAGGTTTCTCCCTCCCTTCTCCTCCTTCCCCTGAAGGTATACTTCCAGCACTTAAAATTATTTTAGAAATGGTTCACATATATTGTTTTATAGAGGAGGAAACTTTGGGTTAGACAGTAGAAGCAATCTGCCTAAGGCCATGCAGTTTGTTAACAGCAAGGGACAGGGAATATATTTTTTTCTAGGGGAAAAATCAGGATAGAAGCTTTTATAGGACAGGTTCTTTATTAGATTTCAGGTGTTAGAGACTTTCTCTCTCTTTTTTTTAAACTTTACTTTCTGTCTTAGTATCAATTCTAAGAAAGAATAGTGGTCTAACTTCCTAATGGCCAGACATATATCAATGGCATAAGATGCTTTGTTAGGTAGTAAGCTCTCTAAAATCAGTCAGTCATGTTGATGCAGAGACTGGTTGACCATTAGTCTAGGATATTATAGAGCGGATTCCTGCATTGACTGGGAGGTGAGATTTGATGACCTTTGGGATTTTGTGAACCTAAGAATTATGGGTTTTTTTGAAGATGATGGGGTAGTTTTTTCTTTTAATTTTTTTAATCCAAATTTAATGATCAACAAAAAGTCCATTTTTATTTATAATAAAGAATAGAAAAAATAGTACATTTGAAATCAAATGTTTCCAATATACTTTAAATCTCTTTAACATTTTAAATGCCTTCATCTTGCTTTAGAAATATCTAATAAATTCATCATGTTATTTTCAAAGTTATTCTCTGTCCTTCTGAACATTCTTGTTTTCTCTTCTGTACATTTAAAAATGATTTAAGAACCCATTTTTCTTCTTGGCAATAATATTTCTAGCTCCTTTCTCCCCACCAAATCCTCCATGCAAAAATAATCTTAATTACAAATAAAATCAATCCAGAAAAAACAAACCCACACATTTTCCATGTCCTGAAATAGATGTCTTATTATTCACTCTGACTTGATCCCCCACTCTGTTAGAGGGTGATTAACATGCTTCATCATTGGTCCTTTGGAGTTGTGGTCGATCAATGCATTAATGAGAGTTTTAACATCTTTCAAAATTATTTTTATAATATTAAAGATGTTTTAATTTGCATTTCTTTAATTTCTAATTATTTGGAACATATTTTTTTCTATTAGAACTTGTATATAGTCCTTTGGGAATAATCCATTTATAACTTTTGACCATTTATTTACTGGGGGAGTGATTATTATATTAATATATTTGAATCTGTTCTTTCTGTAGTTTGAATACAAAATGTTTATCAGAGAAATTTGCTATAAAATGTTTTCCCTAGTTAACTATTTTCATTTTAGTTTTGGCTACATTGGTTTTTGAAAGTGTATAAACTATATAATTTTATATAATCAGCATTGTCCTTTATCACTTATAATCTTCTCTATTCCTTGTCTGATCATAAATTTTCACTCTATAGTTGCAAAGAAGTATTTTATTCCTTCTTTAATTTGAGTCTGATGTGAATTTTTATATCTAGGTCAGATATCCCACTTAAAGCTCATTGTGGTATATGGTGTGAGATCTTAGTCCAAACACAATTTCTGCCAGACTGCTTTCCAGTTTCCCTAGCAGATTTTGTCAATACAGTGAGCTCTTACCCTAGTAGTTGTCATGTTTTTGGTTTATTCAGTACTATATTATTGTGTTTATTTGCTTTCATATATTATTTTTCTACTCTGTTCCACTGATCAACTTTTATATTTTTGGATACTACTAAATTTTTTTGGATGATTATTGCTTTGTAATGTAGTTTAAGATCTGGTACTCCTGGGGAAAAGAGGATTTTGAAAGAGCAACCTCTGTTGCTTAATTCAATTCACTCATTTTGGTTTTTCCTCCTTCTTTTTGAATTTCTAGAAAAATCTGAGTCTTGATGAAAGCCTGGGAAAAGATTATTTCATTTCAGTGAAGTCCAATCTCAACTCAACTGTTTTTATAATGACTACAATCAAAACCATGAACCTTTAATCAGTCCCTAAGGAGCAAAACAATGTCTAATGCTCTAAAAACAGATTCCTTTCTGTACCAAATGAAGTTTTCTCTTACTACTTTGGTGTGGTATTGACAGTTCCATCTATATAATCAGATTTGGGCAAACCATTGAACAGATTTAGAAGGCATTTCCTCTTTTCTTCTAGTTAGAGGAAATGATATGGACAAAAAATAACAATGATCACAATGATGATATACTCATTTATGATAAATTTAAAGATTCTAAAAATACCCCTTTTTCTTCATATACTCATGAAATCCAGCAGGTGTAAATTGCATTATTTCCATTTAAAAAATAGAGAAACTGAGACATAGGTGAATCAAATGATTTGCCCATAGATTACACAATTAGAATCATGATATTAGAACTGGAGTCTAGAAGGCCTGCATTTTGGTTTAAGGTATTGACAGAATATTAAAACTGGAAGGAACCTTAGAGATAATTCTGCTCAGCATTTTTATTTTATACTTGAGGTAATGGGGGGCCAAGAGTCTGAAAATGAGTTAGACATAATTGCTTAGCTCAAAAATGGTAGAGATGAAACTAGAACCCTGGCTTTTGAGCTAATATATTCTCCCACAATATTATACTGAGTCTTTTAAAATCAAATTGTCATATTATATGTGACTTGGGGTGAGCTGAGTTAGAGAGATGAAAAGGACATGGTTCAGCACAAAGAACACAGGCTCTGTAGTCAGAGGACCCTGGTTCAAATCCTACCTCAGATACTTAATCCTTAAGTGACTCTGGGAAAGTCACTTGACTTCCATGGCTCTTAGTTAACTCATTTGTAAAATAAAGGACTGGGATTAGAAAGCTTCTGAGACCCTTTCCCACTCTATGATGCTATGAGGGCAGGTTATTGAAATGGACCTCTATGTAAATACCATCATCAGATTTAGGACTGAAATGGAATAGAAAATCAGCTAAGTCCAAAGCTTCATTTTGCTGAGGAGAAAATCAAACTAGTTAGTGGTGGAGCTAGAACTTGAATTCAAGTCTCCTGGGTCTCAGTTCAGTGATGAGAAGAAATAGGTACTAGCTTGACATTAGTCATCCATAAGCAAACCCAATAGAAAAAGCCAAGATGGTCATAGCAGACAAAAATGTTAAAAGACTAACTCATGTCTTAGGCTTAAAAGAAACTGTCTGAAGTGATGGAGGTGATAGTCCTTGGTCCTGCCCTGTTGTGTTCTGGTCAGACCACTTCAAGAAGTATTAAGTCCAGTTCTAGAGACTATTAAAAGGGACAATGCTAAGTTTGAAAGTATCCAGAAAATGATAATCTGGAAGATGATAGCATCACAGACCATCACAGACCAGATTAGGAAGCAGAGTGTTTTCTTGCAGCAGAGGTTTTTGAGCAGAGGCTGGATGACTCCTATTGGGGATATTTTAGAGAGGATTCTTGAATGGACACAGGTTGGACCACATGGCCTCATGAACTTGGAGATTTTGTGTGTGATTGTGGGTTTGCTGGGAGACACAGAGAACAAGATATCATTACCATTTCCCTTTAGCAAAGAAGATCAAAGACTAGATGGTGCAGTGGATAGAGTGCCAGACCCAGAATCAGAAAGATCTGAGTTTAAATCTAGCTTCAGGTACGTACTGGCTATGTGATCCTAAGGAAGTCATTTAATCCCTGTTTGCCTCAATTTCTTATATGTAAAATGAAGATAGTAATATCACTTACCTCCCAGGGTTGTTTTGAGGATCAAATGAGATAATAATTGAAAAGTGCTAAGCACAGTGCCTAGTGCATAGAAAATACTATATAAATGTCAATTATTACTAATTATTGTTATTATTTTATTTTAAAATTTATTTGTTTTTTGCATCAAAATACTTAGGTAACTCTCTTCCCCCATTCTCCATTAAAGAAGATATAATTTGACAAAAAGATGAGTGCATTTATAAAACCATGTCTTGCTTGTTCCTATTTATCAGTTCTTTCTCTGAAGGTGGACACACAAGTTATTCTTCAAACAATATTTCTGGTGCTGTATGTAATGTTCTCTTGGCTCTGCCTGTTTCACTCTTTATAATTTCATGTAGGTCTTTCAATGTTTTTCCAGAATTAACCAGTTTGTCATTTCTAATAGTTCAGTAGTATTCCAACACAATCATATGTCCCAACTTGTTTAGCCATTTTCTAATTCATGGGCATCTCTTCAATTTCTATTTCTTTACCACCACAAAGAGAGTTGCTATAAATATTTTAGAACCTATAGGTTCTTTTCCTTTTCCCCTGATTACCTTAGGAAAGAAACTTGATAGTGGTATTCTTAGGCCAAAAGGTATTCACAGGTTTATAACTCTTTGGGCATAATTCCAAATTGTTTTCCAAAATGGTCAGATCAGTTCACAGTTTTTCCAACAGTATATATTAGCATCCGCCTTTTTCCCCCACATCCCCTCTAACATTTGCCATTTTGCCCTTTTATCATTTTAGCCAATATGATAGATGTGAGATGATATCTCAGAGTTGTTTTGATTTGCATTTCTCTAATCAATAATGATTTAGAGAATTTTTTCACATCAGTATGTATAGCTTTGATGACTTCATCAAACTGTTTGCATCTTTGGGGCATTTATAAGTTGGAGAATGTTTTTACATTCTCCATATTACAAATTTGACAAAGTTTTCTATATATATATATATATATATATATATATATATATATATATTTTAAAAAAAAACCCTTACTTTCTGTCTTGGAGTCAATACTGTGTATTGGCTCCAAGGCAGAAGAGTGGTAAGGGCTAGGCAATGGGGGTCAAGTGACTTGCCCAGGGTCACACAGCTGGGAAGTGTCTGAGGTCAGATTTGAACCTAGGACCTCCCATCTCTAGGACTGGCTCTCAATCCACTGAGCTACCCAACTGCCCCCCTATATATTTTTGATATAAGTACTCTATCTGAGAAATTGCCTATAAAATTTTCCCCAAAACTATTGCTTTCTTTTTAATCTAGACTGCACTCGTTTTATTTGTACAAAACCTTTTCAGTTTAATGTAATCCAAATCATTCATTTTACATCACACAGTGCTTTCCACTCTTTATTTGTAAATTCTTCTATTCACAATTCTGATAGTTAGTATGTTCTTCTAATGTGCTTATGATATCTCCCTTTGTTTCTAAGTCACATATCTGTTTTGATCTTATCTTGGTAAATGGCATAAGATTTTTCAAAACAATGCCTTAAAAGGAATTTCTAAGACTGAAGGAAATCCTAGATCTGATGTTATCCCTAGCAGCCCCTTGATAGCTCTGATTTCCACTCCTATCATAATTACAATGATGCCTATTTCCTGTAAGTGCTGTAAGGTTGATAGCATCCTTTCCTTACAACTTTGGGAAGTAGACAGTGTATTATTTAACTGGATCTATCATCTCCTCAATTCAGGATATCTCTTCAGTGATGTAAATGTTAAGGCATCCATCCTATCCATTTTTTGTGGTCTTGTCCATGCCCTTCTAAAAGTTCACCATAAGGGGTTCACCTAACATGGCAGAGGTCTTTCGTGTTTTGTCCTAAATGGGGAATGCATTGGTATACCTGTCATCCCTTGCTCTTTCTATGTGACCAGCTCATCTCTTTAATTCCTTAATATGATCTCAGTTCACATTCTTTTATGCAGTTCCTTCTTGATTATATGTTTCAGCCTTCTCACATTTACTGTGTACTTCTCTATTATTTGTCCTTGTGTGACACTCATTTTTAGTTCTCTGGAGTCGGAATTGTTTGCATATCTGCTGCTTTATAGCAACAGTGGTGAAATATTAATATTGAAAAGATGGGCAGGGGCAGCTGAGTGGCTCTATGGATTGAGAACTCAGGCCTAGAGATGGGAGGTTCTGGATTCAAATCTGATCTCAGTCACTTTCTAGCGGTGTGACCCTGAAAATGTCACAACCCCTGTTGCCTAGCCCTTACTTCTCTTCTGTCTTAGAACCAATACACAGTATTGTTTCTAAGATAGAAAGTAAGGGTTTAAAAAAAGAAAAGAAAAGATGGGCCTTTACTTTTACAAGAAACTTTAGTAGAAGTGCTTTGCAATTTTCCCAAAACAATCCATCTCACACTCCTGAGTAATTCAGGGTCCAACATCTTGTATATCTGTACTGTCTATCTCAGATATACATATTATTGTACTATTCTAAAGATGTTCATTTAAATAGATATTGAAATCCAGGCAGTAAAATTTCTTATCTATTTATCTACTTTATAGAATGGATGGACAAGTCAAACTCCGTTAAGTGTGAATATTATTATTCCCATTTTACCAATAACTAGAAGGAAGATCTCAGAAGTTGTGACTTGCTTGGGGCCATACAAGTAATAATTTGTTCCTTTAATCTCCTCTGGTACTGCCATTTCCATCACTTCACATCTGAACTATTGAAATAGCTTTCTAGTTCATCTCCTTGTTCCAAGTCTCTCTCCATTCCAGTCCATCCTGCACTCAGATGCCAAAGTGATCTTCTTAACATACGGGTCTGATCACATCACTCCTACTACTAATCAATAATTCGCTATTACTTCCTGGATAAAATATAAAATCTTCTGCTTGACTTATATTTTGCTTAAATTCTTACCTTCTGTCTTAGTATCAATTTTAAGAGAGAAGAGAAAAAAAGGCTAGACAACTGGGATTAAATGACTTGTCTAGGGTCACACAACTAAGAAATATCTGAGGCCAGATTTGAACCCACACTCTCTCCACTCCAGACCTAACACTCTATAGTCTGTTATCTTAGCTGTCCCCTCTGTTTGACTTTTAAAGTCCTTCATAACCTGACACTGCCTAGCAAAGTGGACAGAATATTGGGTTTGGAGCTGAGAAAACCAGAGTTCAAATCCAGTCATAGATACTTACTAGCTGTGTGACCCTAGGCAAATGTACCTCAGTTTCCTCAGTTGTAAAACAGGGATAATAACAGCCCTTTCTTCACAAGGTTATTGAGAGGATCAAATAACATAGTAATTGTAAAACATTTAGCAAAGTGCCCAACATGTGGTAGAAACTATATAAATATCTATTTCTTTCCCCTCAACTTTGAAGTTTTAGACTTTATTCCACTTCATATACCCTTCAATCCTTGCTGTTTCTTGTTCAAAAATTATTCTGTCAACCAAATTTATCCATGTTCACCAGCTCACCCCCATGCTTAGAATGTTTTCCCTTCTCATCTCTGTCTCTTGGCATTCTTCAAGTTTCAACTAAAATCTTATCTTTTACTAGAAGTCTTTTGAGGTCCCCCTTAATGATAGTGCCTTCCCTTTGGGATTACCCCTAATTTATACTCCATGTATGTAGCTTGGTTGTATATGATATCTGCATGTTTCCTCCTGTATAAAACTATGAACTCCCAGGGCTTAGGATAGTGCCTCTAATATCACATAACAAACATTTAATAAATACTTTTTCTCCTCTTCCTCTTCCTCTCTTTTTCCTTAGCAAAACCACAATTTAAAACTCAGGTCTTCTGACCTCTGTATTCAGTACTTGTGACTCAGTAATTTTTCTACTACATCACTGGGAATTGACTCAATTTAATGTAAAATTCCCTTGAAATTTATATTGTTGTTTTATAAGGGGCTTTTGCAAACTTTTTTTTTCTCAGTTAAATTTCACCATAGCTTTGTAACGTTGTTAGCGTGGTCACTGCTATCATCGTTTAACACATGAAGAAACTGAAGCGGAAAGGTCAAATGACTTGCCTAGATATACACAGTTAATAAACCATGGAACTGGGCTGTGGAATAAGATTATTGCAGGCTCATTGTGTCTGCAGCATTTGTTTTTTTGCTGAAATCCCGTCCCTGACATGACATTTATACCCTAAAGATTCTCACCCGTGCATGGATGGATGTGTTTTTAGATAATCACAGACAATCACACGCATCTGTTTTCTAGTGGGATTAGACATAATCACAGATATCCGATGCTTAGCAAACAATTCTCTCTCCAATAGCGACTGCCCACAATAGGGAATGATTATTATTCCAGTTGATGGTGTGCAAAACACATCAGAAAAGAAGCCAGGGAGCTTATTTCCACTGGGAAAAGCCAAATTGGGATTTGAGGTTGGATTCAGAAGCACAGCCAAGTGTTTCTGAAGAGTCTAGACTCCGGTTATGGTTCCTCAGGAAGGCCACTTGAGACAAGGCATCTCTCCACCTTAGCCAGGAAAAAAGACTCTCAGTAGAAAGTAGAAAATGGTTTTACTCTCGAGTTCCCCACTCATTTTGGGAATATTCCTACCAACAACTCCAATTTCTATAGTGCATAAAGGTTGATAAAGCCATCTCTGCACAACAGTGCTACCATATGGAGAGTACAAATATTGGAGCAGTAATAATTAGGAATAAATACTAAATGTTAAGGTTTATATAGTACTTTAGGATTGGCAAAACCCTTACATATGTTATCTTATTTAATCCTCTAAGCATCCCTGCCAAATGGGTGCTATTATTATTATTAATTAATTAATTAGAAAAACCTTTTCCTTTCTATCTTGTAATTAATACTGTGCAGAAGAACAGTGAGAGGTAGGCAATGGGGGTTAAGTGACTTGCCCAGGGTCACATAGCTAGGAAGTATCTGAAGCCAGATTTGGACCCAGGACTACCATCTCTAGGTCTGGCTCTCAATTCACTGAGCCACCTGGCTGCCTAATGAGAGCTATTGTTTTCCTCAATTTTATAAATGAGGTTGAAGCAGGTTAAGTTACTTTCTCAGGGTCACATAGCCAGTCTATATCTGAGGTGGGATTTGAATTTATGTCTTACTCTAAATCCAATTTTCTATCCTCTATGCCAAAATGCCTCTCATTTTATATATTAGTACTCACATTTTATCAGTTAGGAAACCGAGAAGCTCATTCTAATTTTCCTGAATGCTTGAGATTGCTAAAGTGGGAAATAGGATGAAGAACTCTTAAAGACTTTGAGTGGCTGTTACATGGATGGGGGTCATTGGCAGTCTTGACAAGTTGGTGATATAGGATCAAATGGATGGTGACAACCAGCTTGGAGATCTGTCAGGTAAAGTTTCCAGATATCTCTTTCTCTGGGTTCATGAATTCCCTCCACAAAATTTTTTTTTTAAACCCGTACCTTCCATCTTGGAGTCAATACTGTGTATTGGCTCCAAGGCAGAAAGAGTGGTAAGGAATAGGCAATGGGGATTAAGTGACTTGCCCAGGGTCACACAGCTGGAAAGTATCTGAGGTCAGATTTGAACCCAGGACCTCCCATCTCTAGGCCTGGCTCTCAATCCACTGAGCCACCCAGCTGCCCGCTCCCTCCACAAATTAAAGGATCCAATATGACAAAATATGATAGTCTATCAGGATGATTTCAGAGACTGGCCCCTCAAGTTGAGTGTTTTCAGTTGAGTCAAGATGAGCTTCTTTCCTTCCAGTCTCTGACCAAGCAGTGGGAACTCTGGTCTCTCAGGTTTGATTCTCAGTAGGGGAGAAAAGTAGCCTTAGTCCTTGGGCAGGGTTATCTACTCATTGTGAATCCATTCATTCTGCCCCCTGTGGCCTCTAGCTGGCAAATTGAGCAGTCTCTGGCTGGATAGGGTAGAGTTCAAATGACTGGCAGGAGGAGATAACAATCTGAATGAGGATGGATTGCTTTTTGGAAATAATGAGACAAACAAATGGGCACCCAACTCTCTCCTGCTGCTTCCAGTCTTTATTAGAATAAGAATCAAATCCATGTTTTCAGCCAGTGCTGTGTGAGGAATAAAGAGCCAAGCTTTAAAAGTGCCTTTGCCGACCTCTTTCTAAAGGTGTGTCCTACTGACTTTCTGGACTCACTGTCATGTGAAATGCAATGGAGATGAAAGGGGGAACTGCCCCCATGTTCTTGTAGTGTAGGAAACCTGCTACACTCCTGAACTGGGAAGCTGGCAGGTCACTGTGAACTCAGTGGCAGGATTTCTGGGGTTTATAATGGGCACATGATAAATCTTCATTAAAAATTGCTGAGGAAGCTGATTTCCAAGTGCCTCTTTTTGCCCCATCTCCACTTTAAAGGGCCGTATGATATCTTCATTAAAATTAATAAGAATTACATTCCTGCTGTGAGTTACTCAAGCTCCTTGTGTGTGTCTAGAGGACAAATGTAAGGCTTTCTCCACTTCTCATTAATGTAATGGAATGTGAGAATGGTGATATTAGATTAGCTCACTGCACTCTAGGGTGTCAGAGCCACAGAGTGGCTTAAAACTTAAAGGGCCAGGATGGAAGTAATTGTGTCTAGTGCATTTTCAAATCTCCTTGTAGAAAGACACGGGGAGGGCATGTTATGTGCTGCCTTGGGATGCTTTGTCCCATTTGGAGTTGGGAGGAAAAAGAGAACCTGCTAAATAGGAGAAAGAACATTAGGGTTCTCAGTCTAGTCCCCTTTTCCCTAGAATATTTGGTTTTGGAAACACATGAACATTTCTTCCCAAAGAGCATTTTTTCCTCCTAGGAAGTTTCTGCAAGCTTGGTTGAATCAATTATTTTCAAGATCATTAAAAAAAAAAAGACCTAGGAACTCCTCATGAGGAAATTCCCTTTATTAATGTGGGATAGTACCTGCACTACAATTTATAGTCTTAAATTTCCAGAGAATTGAGACATGTAGTGACGTTTTGGTTAATGTTAGAGGTGGGACTTGAACTCAGTTCTTTCTGATTTGGAGACTGGCTCTCTAGGCATTAGGTGACACTGTCTCTCTATGATGCTGATCAATCATCACATGTATACTCCAGAGTTTCAATCTGACCAGGTAGGGATAATACTATCTATTTTTAGTAGTAAGAGGAACAGAAAGAATAGGGATATCATGATGTTTCTGTAAGTTGCTGGTAGTGGGATAGCATCACTTATAAATGACCAATGAGAGATGCAGGCCATAGTGCTGGTTTAGGACTCAGAAAACCTGAGTTCAGATCTTACCCCTGAAACTTAATAGCTATGGGCAATTTAGTTTATTGCTCTGAGTCTGAAATTCATCATATGGGAAATGAGCAGACTGGACAAAATGACCTCTGGTCCCTTCCAGCTTTAAATTTATGACCCTGTAATAATCATAGCTAACAGTAACAGTCTTTAAAGTTTACAAGGGCACCTAGGTGGAACAGTAGATCGAGCCCTGGTGTGAGGAAGAACTGAGGTCAAATCTGGCTTCAGACACTTACTAGTTGTGTGACCCTGGGCAAATCACTCACCCCTGTTTGCCTCAGTTTCCTCACATGTAAAATGAACTGGAGAAAGAAATGACAAATTACTCCAATATCTTTGCCAAAATGCTCTAAATAAGGTCACAAAGAGTCATACATGACTGAAATGTTTGAATAACAACAACAAATTAAGGTTCACAAAATACTTTACATTCATTATCTCTACCATTTGATTTTTACAACTGTGTGACTCAAATAGGGAAGGTATTGTTCAATCCTTTTGACAGATGAGAAAACTAAATCAGAGAGGTTAAGTGATTTAGCCTAATTACATGTCTATTAAGTGTCTGAGATGGGATTTGAATCTAGGTCTTCTCAAGTTGAAGTATAGCACCAGTCACCTTGTTGGCAAAGACGTGGCATGAGTACAGAGCCTGCACTAGGGTTGCTGCTCTGTTCCCCCTCTTCCCATTGGCCGAGGACATTTTTTGCATGCCCCACTCTTCAGTCCAGCTGTTCAAAGCCAGGACTGTCTCCTTCAGGTCTCTCCAGTAATGGGATGGGGGAGGCTCACAGACAGCTTGAATTCGTCCTCTGGTCTCTTGAACTCCTTAAAGGTTAGCCAGGGCTGCCTGACTGTGGGCCATATATGGCCTATATCTTGCTGTCCATGGTCCTGATAACCATTCTCTCAGTTACCCTTGGAGATCTGTCAGGGGAACAAAGGATAAGGTTGTATGATGTAGCAGGAAATGTATTCAATTAGAGGCAAAAGAGACATGGGTTCAAATCTCACCTCAGAAACTAGCTGCATGTCCATGGGAAAGTAATTTAGCCCCTCTGAGTCTCAGGTTCCTCTTCTGGAAATTAGGTATAGTGATACCTGTAGTATCAGCTATTATGAAGGTAGAATTTAAATACTTCCTAAACCTTTAATCATTATATAAATGTAAGCCAGACCCAAATGTGACAGTCATATTCACATATGATCTGACATTTCAGTACTTAATCTCTTTCAGAAATATAACTGAAGATACTGAGGCAATGAAGAAGTTACACAATTATAAGATCAAAGATTTAAAGCTGGAAGAAACCTTAGAGCTTATCTAATTCAACCCCTCATTTTTAAGATGAGGAAACTGAGGCCCAGAGAAGGTCAATGACATGTTGAAGGTTACCTACATAGAAGGTAACAGAACTTGGATTTGCATCCAGGCTCTCCAACTCCAAATCCAGCACTTAGACTATTTTGATCCTTAAACAACTCCATTTTTCATTGCCCCATAATCTTGTATTTGCAAGTAACTAGTCTACAGTGAAAGATTTTGCAACCGAATCATAGTATTATAAAGGTGACACTAACTGTAACATGTTGAAATAGTGCCATGAATTCTATAAAAGAATAGACCTATCTTCAACGACATAATTCTGATGACAGAAGAGAATAGTAAGGCACAACATCCTTTGTGTTAAAGTCATTGAGGTATTTTGGTGTAAAAATACAAGTCTTGCTTCTTCCTTGAAGGCTTCCCAGATTAGTCCATGGTGAACTCAGTATTTATTGTCTGTGCTATCCCCGTGGTTATTAATCATGTCCTGCCTTTTTGATATCTCTTTTATTGAATTGACTCTGGATTGTTATTTATTTATTTTTGGTCTTTTTAGGCCATTGTGCTCCACCTAGATAGCCAGCTCCTCGAGGTAGTGCAATGTAGTGTAAATTTTGAGTTGGAGTTGGAGTTGGAGTCAGGAATTCCCAATATTAATTTGGTTGCTACCTTTTTGTGAGACCTTAGGCAAGTCCCTTATCTTTTCTGGGTCTCAGCTGCCTCATCTGAAAAATTAGAGGGCTAGATTAGGCATTAAGACCTAAGGTATTCATGGATGGGCATCAGAGAGTCTATAGACTTAGATGGGAAAATTACTTTATTAAATTATTTTTACTTAGTTCTAAATGAAATTTAACATTTTCGTCAGTTATTTAAAAGCATCATTTTGAGAAGAGGTCCACCCTTAGGTTTTGTGAGGTAGCCAAAAAGGTCCCTGACAGAAAAAATGTCAAAGACTTTGGACTAGAGGATCTCTATGCCCTCTGTTTTCTTCAAATCCTGTGATCTCCGCCTTCTATCTCCTCATATCCCCCCACCGTGCCTTGTGAGAAGCTCTCAATAAATATTTCTTGATTGATTGGCAAATAATCAAGAGGAAGAAATAAACACACAAATATGAGCAACCTCCCCAAATTAGTACTAGCGTTTATTTCTCTGTGAAATCTCTGAGATGGGCTAACAGCCAAAAGCTTTCAAGTCCTTTTCAGGTTATAACTTATTTACAACAGCAGGATGTGTCCTAGACTCTCGCTGAATCCTTCAGCTGATGAAATGAATCATTAATTAATCTCTCAGCTAAGGTGGGAAAATTTATGTGGAAAAAAAAAGCCCAATTATATTCATCATCCCAGGTGTTTCTTCTGGAGTGAATCCCCTCCAGGGTCTAATTATCCCTCTGTCTACTTGTCTGTCTTTGCTCTCAGGTCTCTTCTTTCACAGAGAAAGAGGCAGCTGAGAGCTAGAGAGAAGAGAAAGGCAGCTAGATGCAGCTAGCTGTGAAGTTCTCTCTCCAAGGGTCATTGCAGCATCTCTTCTCCCTCTAGGTCAATTTTTTAAAAAAATGGCTCAGCCTTTCCATAGGCCAAATATTCCGTAAAGGTTGCATAGTTTAGGTAGAGGCTGAGTTTGCACTTATCTTTTTCAGTTGGAATTTTCCTAGCAAGTGGCAAATTTTCTTTCCAAATAGAGGGTTCCTTATCAGGACTGAATTGGATTTCCTTATGATAGTTTATCATTTCCTTCATTGGGGAGGGGACTGAATTATATGACTTCTAAAATCCATTCTAACTCTAACATTCTATCATTCTACTCTCAATAATTGGAAAGTAAAATTCTTAGGCTATGTGCTTTTATATTCACCTCCCAAGTGACTGGTGAATGAATAAACACACTGGGGCTGCTACCATAACATGACCCTCTTGGAGGCAGATAAAATACAGTGTAGGTAGATCTTGGACACCATCCCAACAGATTTATTATTGAATGTTCCAGAGGGATTTCAGGATGACAGAATCCTCCCCACCCAGTGTGGATCTGCTGCAAGGTATTTAATGTGACGTGGAGTTAGGGACCGAAAGGCATTTGTGCTTAATGACCCAACTGTGCCAATCACAGTTTTGTGACTTTGGCCAAGTCACCTAAGCTCTCTGGACCTCAGTTTATTCTTCTATTAAGATGAAGATGGTTGGACTAGATAATTACTAAGGATCTTTCCTACTCTAGTGAATTCTAAGATTCTATAATAGTGATATAATAGGGTTCTTGTGTACTAATCAGAACAATTCATCATAACCATGTAGAGATTCCTCCAAACTTCCTGAGTGATTAGAAGAGTGGTTATGGTGGATCACCATCTGAACAGTAGGCTAATTCATGGTGTCAGAAGGATATCAGGATATATGATTGTAGAGTTTAAAAATGAGAGTACACATGTAAACCCAAAAGGTTTTTGCCATTCCTCTGCTCAAAAATCTTCCACAGCTTCCTGTTGCCAAAGAGAAAAATACAAGCTTTTAAGCCTTTTACAATTCAGCTGCAAGCTATTTTTCTAATTTTATTTCATATACTTCTTTTTCCTTCACATTTTCTACTTGTCATCCAAACTGCATTCACAAAGCTGTCTTCTGTGCCTGGGATGTAATTACCTTTTTCCCACCCACTGAAATCTTTCAAGGACCAAGTCAGTTGCCATCTCCTCACTGAAGTTGTCCTTGATCTCTCTTGCTTAAACTGCTCTCTCCTCAAAATTTTCTAGAGTGCCATTTTGTTTGGCTGTCTCTTGTCCCTATCACATGACACTTTGTATTGTGTATTGCTTATTTGTGTTAACAAATTAATTTTTTAACCTTTCCTGTCAGCCTTTAAACTCTTTCAGTGCCAGAATTGAGCTGCTTTTTTAAACTTTTGTATCCCCAGTCCTTAGCACAGGACCTTCTCACACCTAATGCTAAAAGTAATGTTTATTAGACTGTAGACTGCAGAGAAGGTGCAGAGCATCATTATTATGGGGTATTTCTTCATTTGGGAATTCAAGAAATCACAGGTCCAATCCTTGTCCCTTTCCCTCCTACGGAGTAATAAATGCTTGTTGAATTGAATCTCCCCCTTTCTGGTTCTGGTTTTGGACTCTGTAGCTTTCCAGGATGGAGAGAACTTGGGGGGAGGGTTTCAGACAAGAGCCATGAGGATTATTAAAAGGTGGGGGGGAAATCAACCTTTTCAGAAATGGCTGAAAGAACCCATTATGTGTCTGGCCTTTGTCACTAGTGAGCCAGCCTTTGCATGGCTGTGTTACACAAGCTACACCCCAGGTAGAATTAATTTCCATGCAGGAGTCTGGTCAAGCAGCCAGAGTCTTTGAGCAAAATACTATAATCAAGCCTTCTCTTCAACTCCCACTCTTCCCCCTTTGCAGCTAACAAAATCATTTTCCTTTTAATCACGCTTTACGAAATAGGTGCATCCTCTTAAGGGTTTGCTCCATAAAAGCTAATTTCTGTCATCTTTCACTGTGACATGGTGCTTTGCAGTCATGTCGGCCCCATTATTTCTTTACCCATGTAGCATTACTAATTCAGTCTGTGCACTTTGCTTTATTTTGGTAACCGTCCCTCCCCACCCCCTTCTTCTTTCTTTTCTCCTTTGTTTCCATGATGTTTTTCTCTTAGAGGAACTAAGCATAATGAGACAGTCTGTGTCATAGCAAAAAGAAGATAAAAGTAACCTGTTTATTAGAGCCTATTTCGGCTGAGCCCTGCTTTGAGTATGACATATAGTGAAGATGACTCTGGTCAGGGGCTTTCATTATTGCAGCGAACCCATGGCAGCAGCTGGTGGAAGGAGAGAAAGATTTGGCGGTGAGAATGACACCTACATATAGATGATTCATTAAAATACTCATATTTCTAGTAGAATGGAAGTTTCCTGAGGGCAGGGACACTTTCATTTTTGTCTTTGTCTCCTCTAAGACATATAGTAGATGTTTAATTAATAATAATACATAGCTCTTTGAGATTTTGAAGTCATTTTGCATATATTATCTTACTTAATTCTTACAACAACTTGAGGGAAGGATGATAATTATTTCTATTTCATAGGGAGGAAACCAAGGCAAGTCATTTAATTTTGAAAGGTCCTTACAAAATAAAATTAAAAAAAGAAAAGAAAAGAAAAGGGGGGCTGCTTGGTGGCTCAGTGGATTGAGAGTCAGGCTAAGAGATTGGGAGGTCCTGGGTTCAAATGTGGCTTCAGACACTTCCTGGTTGTGTGACCCTGGGCAAGTCACTTAACCCCCATTGCCTAGCCCTTACCACTCTTCTTCCTTGAAACCAATACACTGTATTGATTCCAAGATGGAAGGTAAGGGTTTAAAACAAAATAAAATAAAAAAGAAAGTTCCTGAGGCAGGATTCAAACTTAGGTTTAACTCTAAGTTCAGAGTTCAAACTTTATTTGTTATGCTAGTGGTATCAAACTCAAATAGAAAAGGATGCCTGCAGGTAGCATATTGGCTTAGAAAACCACAACTTAACATTATCTAGGTTGTGTTGTACTTAAAAACAAAACAAAACAAAACCTCTTACCTTGAAGCAATTAAGTGCCTCAGTGAATTGAAAGCCAGGTTTAGAGAAGGGAGGTGCTGGGTTCAAATCTGCTCTCAGGCACAGCCTAGCTCTGTGACCTTGGGAAAGTTTGCCTTTTTCTGACATCTCTTTGGTTGTTGTGCCTTCCCTTTGCCTTTCCTACAGATAGCCCTATCTCAGAGATAATAATCATAATTTAAAAGTCATACTTTTGTATCATTTTGAGGCTTATAAACAAATGAATGAAAAGGCATTTAATTATATTAAATATTAGTTAATTAAAATTAATAAATCAATAAAATATTTACTTAATAAAACCATGTTTGCTATGTTTAGCTGTAGGGTAGATAGATGCTTGTAAAGTCCTCCCTTTAAAATTTCCCTGTGAAATGGGTAGGATCATAGAATTCATATCTGTGAGAGAATAGAGAGCCAATTCCTTTATTTATTTTAAAGATGCAGGGGGCAGCTGGTTAGCTCAGTGGATTGAAAGCCAGGCCTAGAGATAGGAGATCCTGGGTTCAAATTTGACCTCAGACATTTCCTAACTGTATGACCCTGGGCAAGTCACTTAACCCCTGTTGCCTAGCCCTTGCTACTCTTCTACCTTGGAACCAATATACAATGTTGATTCTAAGAAGGAAGGTAAGGGTTTTAAAAATAAATAAATATAGATGCAGAACTGGGGCCCAGGGAAGTGATTTGCTTAATGTTCCAAATAGTTGTTTAGTTATTTCAGTTGTGTCTGACTCTTTGTAATCCCATTTTGGGTTTTCATCGCAAAGATACTGGTCTATTTGCCATTTCCTTCTCTAGCTCATTTCACACACGAGGAAACTGAAACAAATAGGGTTTAGTGACTTGTCCAGGCTCATACAGCTTGTGTCTGAGGACAGATCTGAACTCAGATCTTGCTAGCTTCAGGTTTATTGTAGTCTCTCTATCCACTGTGCCTTCTAGTGCCTTCCATTGTTCCACATAGGATAAGAAGCAGGGCTGAGATATAAGCCCAAGTAGATTCTAGCAACCTTTTATTTTAAGAGACTTGAGGCTTCAACCTCAAATAGTTTAGAACTTTTGGGTGGTAGTAGCCTGGGTTCTTAATGTTAATGTACTTAATACCCTAAGGGATTGTGGTATGGTGGAAAGAATGCTGGATTTGGAATTGGAGGACCAGAGGTCAAATGCTGATTTTTGACCTTAATTATCTATATTATTTTAGGCAGTTCATGTAAACTTTCTGTATCTCAGATTTTTTTTCTGTAAAAATGTAGAGAATCATACTTTAATGACCTATCTCACAGTTTTATTATGAAGAAAGTATTTGGGGAGTCTTGAAATTCTCTGGAAATCTGATTTCTTGATGTTAATGGTTACTTCTCCAGACTACCAGGGATGCGTTATGGTGGCAGGGGGTGATCCCGTGTTATTGAAGGCCATTCCAAAATAGTATGAGTTCTAGTAGGGTCCTGGAAAGCAAGAAAGGCTTCAAGCATGGACCCATCAATTGGTGTGTATCTTTTGTCCAAGATTGGCCAGTTTTGGAGATGCTTGCCACTAGCTTGGCTCTAGGGTAAAACATTTTCCAGTCACTGTAATGAGTGAAGATCATTTCCTAAGACTTAGGAGGGCTGTAATGGAAGGAGGACCCACACCATATAAGTTATTCTTGAAGTATTATAAATATCAGTAATATAAATTATGTTAATATCCTGGTAGAGGTGGAGATCATGTCCTAGGAAACTCCAAATTCTTTACTCTCCCATGTAGAGAACTATGGATAGATAGTGGACCTAGGATGAGATTTATAATAAATAAATCCAGTCTTTGTGGACTTAGGACACAGTTGTATTGTTTATTTGTTTTAGGGAGGCTATTCTCCATACACACACACATATTTAAATTAAGCCCTTACTTTTGGTCTTAGTAATAACTCTAAGACAGAAGGGCTATGGCTAGGCATCTGGGGTTCAGTGACTGGTTCAGGGTTACATAGCTAGGAGGTAGCTGAGGTCAGATTTGAACCCAGGTCCTCCTGATTCCAGGTCTAGGCTCTATCTACTGTGCTAGTGGGTCAGGATAGCCTCAGAGTAAAAAAGACCTGAGTTCAAGTCCTGCCTCTGACATATATACCCAAGGCTGTGCAATCCTAGTCAAGTTACAATCTCCCAGTATTCTAGGAAGCTCTCTCTAATTTTCTTAATTGCAAAAAATGTGCCAACCTGGATTGAAAGAAGAAACTCTATATTGGTGTCTGCTATATCACAAGTTCACTCCTTATCCCTAGACTTTTCTGGACATATGTAGTTTTTGCCTCACCAACATTATCCAATGAATCTCTCCCCTATCCTGCACTTCCAAGAGTAACAAAGAATAGAGAATAGGAAGAAAATAGTTCAGCAAAACTAACTATACTAAATAAGTACACTGGAATAAATAAATACACTGAAAAAGTTTAATATTATATGTAGTGTTCCACACCTATAGACCCGTACCGCTGCAAAAAAGTGGGATTAGATGCCAAAATATCTCTTTCTTGGGCTCAAGCTTGGTCCCAACTCTTGGTTTAGATGGTTTTCTGGTGGTTCTTTCCTCTTATAGTCATGGTGTGTATTATTTTCCTGGTTCTTCCGATTTACTTTGTCTAGTGATTTTCTTCTGGTGAATTCTGGCTTTCACCCTTTTTAGGCTGGCTAGCTGTACATGTCTGCTTAGGCTTGTGAATTTGTATGAATTTATAAAGATATAAGAGAATGGGACCATATACACCTGCAATTGTGTCTGGGATGGATGTGTGAGAACAATTCATAGTTTTCAAAGCACTTTCCTCAGAACAACCTGATAGAGAAGCAACTATGTAGCACAGTGGACAGATCATTAGGACTGGAGTCAGGCATCAGAGTGCTTCCCATTTCCAACTGCAAAGGAAGTCTTAACATATTCTTCCTGTTAGAAGCAGGAAACAAAGGAAGCTTTGAGTTTTTCATTAGTGACTATTTGGGCAGAGTGTAAAATGGACCAAAAGAGTGGTGATTTCTTGGGCTCTTGTACTAGATACTTCTTTTTTTATAAACCCTTACCTTCTATCTTAGAATCAAAGGAGTGTATTGGTTCCAAGGTGTGGCAAGGGCTAGGCAATGGGGGTTAAGTGACTTGGCCAGGGTCATAACTAGTAAGAGTCTGAGACCAGATTTGAACCCAGGACCTCCTGTCTTCAGGCCTGGCTCTCATTCCATTGAGCCACCTAACTCCTCCCCAAACTGTAAGGACCCCCCCCCCAAAAAAAAAAAACCTGGGAAAATAAATTTTTTTATTAGTATGAAGCAAAGGGGTTCTTTCTTCTTGCTATGAAATCACAGCATAAATTGTGGATCTCATGGGTTTAGAAGCAGAAAGAGACCATTTAACCTTCTTGAGTTCTATAATGGATCTGGCTTTTGAAGCTTTTAGTTTCAAGGGAATGACTTCTTTCTGTGGATGAAATATGTGCTGCCCATGTGATCTGTGTAGAACCTCAAAAGTATTAGAATATATGCTGTATGCTTCTTAGATCTTCCATCTATTCAGGAAATGTACAAAAGGTAGTCTTTTAAATAATTTGTTTAAAACACATCTTTCATTTTCTTTTCTTTTCTTTCTTTACAGGAGACATGGGAGACAGAGGACAGAAAGGCAGTGTGGGTCGTCATGGAAAAATTGGTCCTATTGGTTCTAAAGGTATCTTTGGCTCAGTCTTATTCCCTCCCTATGATAACTGGAAAAAGTGTCATTTGCTTTTAGAATGAGGCCAATAATTGCAGGAAGAGAAAATACCTTTGTCAGAGGTCTTGTTTTTGGTCTTTTATGAATGATAGATTCTGTCTTGCTTTAATTATGCATTAAAATGTTTGAGAACTCTCAGAAAGAGTTTGGAGAGATATCAGTGGAAATTACTTTGGGGAGCTTTTAAAAACTTATTTATTTTACACATTCTTTTTAAATTTTGAGTTTTTAAATTCTTTCTTCTTCCAACTCCTCCCCCACCCATTGAGAAGGCAAGAATAAGATATCAATTATATATGTGATCATGCAAAACGCATTTCCACATGTTGCAAAAAAGCAATAAAACTAAAAACAGTGAAAAAATTATACTTTAAGTTCTACTCAGAGTTCATCAGTTCTCTCTTTCAAGGTAGAGAGTATTTTACATCATACTTTGGGAAGCTTTAAAGTAAACTAAACTCCTTTCCTTCTCTTGAACATCATCCATTAGACAGAATAGCTAGAGGATTAAGATAGGACAGCCAGGTGGCTGGGTGGATAGAGCAGCAAGCTCTGGAATCAGAAAGACCCTGTTCAACTTTGACCTCAGATATTTACTAGCTGGGAAATCCTGGACAAGTTTCTTAGCCTCTTTCTGCCTCAGTTTCCTCAACTGTAAAATGGAGCTAATAACAGTACCCGTCCAAGTTTGTTAAGATCAGAAATAATGTTCATAAAGCACACAGTGACTGGCATGTAATAGGCATTCTATATAAGCTATTTTTATTATTGTTATTCTCTGTAGTCCCCCAGAAAATTCACCATTTTTCATGAGGAAGTTTATGATTTTTAGGATTAAATTCATTTTTTTTTGTCCTGTTGTGATTTAATCTGTATGGAGGAACTCCTGGTGTAGAAACTCTCTTCACCAATCCAGACTTCTCTGTGTGTATGTGGTGCCACTGAGAGCTCAAGTTACTTACTCATGATCTCAAAGCCACTATGTGCCAGGTACTATGCTAAGTGCTAAGTGCAGGGAGTTACAAAGAAAAATAAAAGACAGTCCCTGTTCTCAAGGAGCTCACAGTCTAGCAGAGGTAGATGAAATGCAAACAACTACAAACAAGATATACACAGGACAAACTGGAAATCATCCCAGAGGGAAGGTACTAGCATTATGGGGAAAGGTTTCTTATAGAAGGGACGATTTTAACTGAAACTTGAAGGAACCCCCAAGAAAGCCAGGAGGTGAAGATGAGAAGGGGAGAATTCCAGATATGAGAGACAGCAGAGAAAATCAGCCATTCAGGAGATGGAGTATATCATGGTGGGGAGCAACAAAGATGCCAATGCCATTAGGAACACAGAGTATTTATGGGTGTAAGGAGTAAGAAGAGTGGAAAGAGGAGAAAGGGCCTTAAAAGCAAAACAAGAGAATTTTATGTTGGATTCTGGAGGCAATAGGAAGCCAGGTTTTCCTGGATAAAAAGCTAGTTCTCTGTCCATTAGGGCAAGCTTCCTCAAACAATATTATCCTTAACAAGCATAAAAAGAATGAACAGTAACACAGATACACAATGAATCATGGCCATCAAACATCTTATCTATTAATCTTTACCTCCTGATTCTTAGGTTTTTCTAAGATTATAGATTGGTGCTCAAATACACTAAACAGTGTATGGTGATAATAACAATCTCATATTTTTATAGAGCTTTACCATCTTCAAAATGCTTTCACAGACATTTTTTTCATTTGTTTCCTACAACAAGCTTGTAAGAAAAGCAATTGTAGGTATTATCTCCATGTTACTGATGGGGAAGCTGAAGCTTAAAGATTCGGAGGGACTTGTCTAACCTCATAGTGCTTTTATGTCCCTCCCATGATATCTTTTGTTATAAATATTCATTATTTCTTAAAACCCCAACTTTGTGTTCTAGTAACATTTCTAAGAAGGGCAAGCACTAGGGAAATGAGGTTAAGTGACTTGTCCAGGGTCACACAGCTAGCTGATATCTGAGACCAGGTTTGAACCCAGGTCTTTCGTACTCCAGGTTTAGCTGTCTAGCCACCTAGCTGCCCTAAGGTTCATTTTATTCTTGAGAGGCAGCATAGCATACTGTATATATTGGGCTCTAACCTCAGTTGCCTAGCCTCTGCCACTCTTCTATCTTAGAATCAATATTTAATATCGATTCTAAGACAGAAGGTAAGAGCTTAAAAAATGCAGCTGAACTGGATATTGGGCTGCCCTTGGAATCAGGAAGGCTTAAGCTTAATCCTTACTTTCCTGCTTTTTTTCTGCTAATCATTTTCTATTTCTCCTGTGGATAGCTTGCTTTGTATATATTCATTTGCATGCAGTCTCTTTTATTAGATTGCAAGCTCCTTGAGGGAAGAGACTGTCTTTTGCCCCTTTTTGTATTCCCAGCAGTTTAGCACAGTGCCTGGCACATGGTAGATGTTTAATAACTATTGATTGATTCAAATTTTGTTATGATATTTATTAGCTATATATGACCATGGGCAAGTCACTTAACTGACCCCTGTTCTTCAGGTAACTCATTAGGGCTAGAAGTTATTAAGGAAATGACAGCTGGCATTAATACACAGAGTTTGTATACTTGGCACAGTTCAGACTGTCTTCCCTGCCCCCTTCCCCACTGCCATTAAATTCTGGCAAAGAGAGAACTATTAAAACAAATGGGATGAAAACATTTGATTTTTATCATGTTTCACATGATTTACTAACAGTATTATGATCCCTAACAGATTCATCGTTCCCTTTGTTCTCTTTTCGCTATACTTCTCCTCACGTGTAGCTGGTTAGCTCTGAGGATTAAATTAGTTTTTCAACATCATTTCAGCCTATGAACTTTCAAGGGACAACATTTAACTCTATTTCATTCAGTTTAGTTTCAGTCAATTCACCAAATGTATGTTGATATGTTTAAGACATTTTGCAGAATACAATAGAGATATGAAGAAGAATAAAGTTTGGTCCCAACCCTCAAGCAGCTTACACTTTGGTAGGGAAAATGAGATGTTTACATAAATAAGTATAATACAAATTAGGTTTTGAATCCACAAGAGGAGTAGAATATATAGTGAGAGTTTTGAGGGATTATTTCTCGATGTTGGGGATCACAAGGGAGAAGATCCTGCCTGTTCTCCCTTTGACCAACTAGTTCAGCCATTTTGTCCATCCATACCACAGAAATTAAGAAAAGAAAATGAGGATTTCTAGGAGATCTGCTGTGCTTACTCAATTTTCCCAGTAGGGAATAGGAACTAGACCTGTGATTTCAAAGGAAATTTCCAGGGGAGGAAACTCCTTCTAGAAACTTAAATTCTTAGAGAGTTCTCAAGAGAACTGAGGGGTTAAGTAGATTACCCAGAATCACAAAGTCATTGGGTATTAGAGCCAGTACTTGAATTCAGTTCTTCCTGGCTCTAAGAGTGTCCAACTCCTCTTCCATGCTATTTCTGTCAATATGCTGGTTACAACATAGTGAGTGAGAATTCTGGACTACTGGCTGCATTCTGTTCAAAGACTACCTCTGTTTGTATTTGTTGAAGGTAATGAACTTCTCTATTAGCAGCAATGCAATGAGCCAGAACAATTCTGAGGGACTTATGAGAAAGAATGCTATCCACATCTGGAGAAAGAACTGTGGGAATAGAAACACAGAAGAAAAACAATTGCTTGATCACATGGATTGAAGGGGACACAATTGGGAATGTAGACTCTAAATGATCACCCTAGTGCAAACACCAATAATATGGAAATTGATCTTGATCAATAACACATGTAAAACCCTGTGGAATTGCTCTTTGGCTACTGGAGGGAGGTGGGGGAGGGGAAGGAAAGAACATGAATCTTGTAATCATGGAAAAATATTCTAAATTAACTAATTAAATAAAATTTTAAAAACCACCAAATACTTTGTATTTGTAAAATTACTTTCAAATATAATGAGAGGGATGCATCGAGAGTAGGAAAGGATTAGGGAACATCCATCCCTACATCTGAAGAAGCAGCTTAATGTGTATTCTCTATTAATGGTGAATTAGTAGCATCCTTTATTTACTATTCCAGTGGAAAACTCAGTTTATATTTTGGATAAATCCATTCATTCATTCAACACTTATTTCTGAAGCACTAATTCTGCTAGGCACTTAGGAGAGATAGGATATAGTTCCTAACCTCATTGAACATACAATCTAGCAAACATAGCTAATTCTAATTCATACTATTACATACTTTGTGCATTAGAGAAATATATAACAGAATACTAAAATACTATGTAAAGAGGGGCAACTATGTGGATCAATGAATTGAGATCCTAGAGACAGGAGGTCCTGGGTCCAATATGGTCTCAGATACTTCCTAGTTTTGTGACCCTGAGCAAGTCACTTAACCCTGTGGCCTGGACCTTAACACTCTTTTGTCTTGGAACCAATACACAATATTGATTCTAAGGCAGAAGGTCAGGGTTAAAAAAAAAGTAAGGCCAGAGAAGAATGGTTCTTATCAACCAAGGGGATCAGAGAGTGCTTCTTAAGGGAGATGGTGTTTGTCGTGGACTTTAAAGGATATGGAAGAATAACACAGGTGAAGAGGGGGAGGAAGAACATCCTTGGCAAAGGACACAGATTGAGCAAAGGCACTGAGGTATGAGAGCTGGGGACATGTTTTTTTTTCTAATTAATTAGTTAATTAAGAATATTTTCCATGGTTAATGATTCACGATTTTCCCCTCCCCACTTCCCTCTCCCCTCCCATAGCTGACAAACAGTTCTATTGTGATATACATGCATTATTGTTCAAAACCTATTTCCATGTTATTCATACTTACAGCAGAGTGATCTTTTAACATCAAAATCCTAATCATATCCCCATGGAACCACGTGATTGATCCTATGTTTTTCTTCTGTGTTTCTGCTCTGGAAGCACGTTTTGAGGTACAAAGGGCAATACAATTTGGCTGGAGCAGGGTGTTGGGTGAGATAAGTGTGGAAAGGTAGGGTAATGCCAGACTGTGGGGGATTTGGAAAGTCAGGAAAAGGAGTTCAAGCTTGAGCAGTCCATGACATGACCCGGTCTCTAGAAAAAAGAATATTGAGACAGTGGTATGAGGGGTGTATTGGAGGAGGAAGAGAGTGAGTTTCCATATGCAACCCCTGGATAATCTGAATAAGGCCAGAGAGAGCCTTATCTGGCCTCTCACAGAGCCCTTCCAGAATAGAGCTTGGCTTACTTTGCTTTGCTTTATCATTATCTTGGGTCTTTTGACAAGCTGAAATTTTCAGTCACTTTTTATGCCTTTACAAAAGACCACAAAAGAACCAAGGAGGAAAGGACCTTTGAGCCCTTTTTGTTCTTACATGGAATGTGGATTCCTTTCTCTGAAGCTACACCTTTCCCTGTGCCCAATTAGTTTGAAGTTGCCTTTTCTGGAGGTCCAGACTTGTGATTTCCCTGGGGTAGGGAACTCCTGATGAGAAAAGTTCGGCTACTGGTGCAGTCTACAGCTTTTTTTTTCTTCTTCTTCTTCCTTTCAGTCTATTATCTTAGAGGGTAGCCTAGAGTACTCAGAGACTGAGACACTTGCCCAGGGATACACAGACTTTTTGTTAGAGGCAGGATGTTAAGTGTTCCTGATTCTGAGACTTTATCTGCTTGCACCAAGCTGCCTTTTGCTAAAGGAGAAAAAAGTTTTGGTGCTGTTCAAGAATGAAATTTAACCACTTATAATTATTCAATTTTAAATTTAGAAACATTTTTTAAAGGTTCATAGATTTGGATAGCTGGAAGGCTGTAGAATTAGATAGCTCAGAGGCCATCTAGACTTTTTTTTTTTTAGATAAGGAAACTGAGATACAGAGTCTTTGAGTGACTTGCTCAAGAACCTACTAGCAGGGGGCAGTTGGGTAGCACAATGGATAGAGAGCCAGGCCTGGAATCAGGAGGACCGCAGTTCAAAATTGACCTTAGATACTTCCTAGCTGTGTGACTATAGGCAGTTCACTTAACCCAATTTGCCTAGCTCTTGCTGCTGCTATTCTGTCTTAGAGTTGTTACTATGACAGAAAGTAAGAATTAAAAAAAAAAAAAAAACTACCTATCAGAACCTACTGTCAGAATTTGAACTCAAGACTTCTGACTCCAAAATCACTGTCTACATGGACAGTCTCAGATACTTACTAGTTGTGTGTCCATGGGCAAGTCATGACATCTCTCCCTTACCCATAATTCCTCAGTAAAACAAAGGCATTGGACTCAATAGCCTCTAAATTGCTTCTGCCTCTAAATCTAGGATTTACATGATCTGAAGAAGCCCAGAGAGGGGGTGCAGCCCAAGGTCACAGATGGTTACTGGCTTCATGATAGACAAGGAGACTATTCTGAACTCAGCATGAAATGATAAATGACTATGATAACTTTCACTAAAACATCCCAACGTGTTTGAAATTCCTAGATTTCCTACAGAGCTGGTGTTCTCTATACTCATTTGAGGAGAGTGATGAAAACTTGCATATTGGGAGAAGTTACATTAGTAATAAGAATATTATCTATTCAGCCCAAGAAGGGACTCCATGCAGCGATCTCCCTGGTGTTGAGATCCCATCTTTCACATTCATGAAAGTAAATATATCAGTTCAGATTGCCTCTGGATTCACTTTGTCAGACTGGAGCTGGGCATCTCCCTGGAAGTTGTCTTGTCTCTTGTTTATAAGATTAGGGGATCATAGATTTGGAGCTGGAATCTAATCTAATCGCTTCATTTTAAAGGCCAAGTTTGGCCAAGATAACAACACATT